>NW_007578403.1:152077-214577 GCF_000690725.1 Stegastes partitus | reverse complement strand
CTTTAAATCCAACTTCATCCAAATGCACAATCTAATTTTTCATTTGCTTTTGTACATGATATAAGACATCAAGTCAATAATTTATTAAATTACTTTTCCCATTCATTTTCTTCTATCTATAATTGATCTCTCCAGTTGAAATTCTGTTGTTCCTCTTACTCAGCCAGTCTGCGGAGAGTCTGCGTGACATCACTGTGAACAGGGGCTTGTACCTCACCATAGCCTCGCTGGAAAACACACACACAGGCCACGCAACCATGCACACACACACACACACACACACACACACACACACACACACATACAGCGTTTCCATTACTTCAGAGGACATTACATTGACTTACATTCATTTCCTGGAGACTTAATTTAACCTTAACTACTACTCACATAACCCTAAACTTATTCTGAAAACATATCTTCACCTTAAAATGTAATTATTTCTATTATGTGTATTTGCTTTTCATCCCCATAAGAAAGACATATTCCCATAATGTAACTGATTTAAGTCCCCACAATATGAGTAATACCTGCACAGAGCAGCTCTGGACAAACTTCTATGTGCACATAATACAAAATTTTCTAAACTCTATGAACATTAGCAATTAAAATCTTGATTCTCTCACTTTAAGTACATTATTTATGGATATTTTATTTTGCTACTTGCATTGCATTCGTGACAGCCCCCTTTGTGCGTGCATATGATTATTATCTGATTTATGGACTAATTTAAAGCCGGCCGGCTTCGTTGTTTGAAGATTTGATCGAGTATTGCACAGCGCAAACATGTTAGACGTAGTTAGAGACGCTCTCGATGCTGTGCAGAGAAACAAAAGGCTTGCTGGATTGTGCCTGTTCTTGTGTGTCAAATCAAGCTTAAGTCCAGTCGTATCGTACTTTGCCGGCTTTATACAACTCTGCTATCTGCTCTGGAGACGGCGCTGCACCACTGTCACAGCACAGGGATCCAAACAAACTCATAAAATGAGGAAACAGACGTTAAGATCAATGATTTGACTGCTTGCAAGTAATTACTGGTGACTCCTAATAACTGTTTACTCATATGTCACCATACCTTTTCTTTTTTTTAATAATCATGTCGTCATTCAGCTCTTCTACCACAAAGTCTGGTTGGAATAAAGGAGATGAACTGCAGCATTATGGCTACTCACTCCAGCTTCAGAGGCTCTCATATCATTTCAATGTTGGAAGGAAGGTTCTGAAGAGGATGTGAACACTCCTCTTGGTCGTATTGAAGCACATGTTGCCTTAAGGAGGTTAATTCAGATTGTAGAGAGCAAGAGGGGTTTTGGTCTGGCTATTTCCTGGTTCTAACAAAAACAGGACACCAGACACTTCTTGGATCTGTTTGTGATCTACTTGCCTCTCAGCTCACCCACATTAAAAGCCTACTAGAGCTGGCTGAGCCGAGCGCTTCTCCACTATCAGTCTGAAAGATGTTTACAGCGCTGCCCCGAGACAAAAAAGTTCTGTGTAGCTTTCTAAAAAGCAGTTTGCAAGTCGTTGAACTTCTGTCTGGGTGGACAGGTTCTGCTTCTACCTAAAGATGCTCCACACAGTCGATGGAGCAGCTCAACAAATCAGAAAATAGGTTAAAAATGTCCCATCAAACAGGTGCCTAATAGGGGAGGGGGACTGACTTCTGCCACAGACCCTCTGGGTCCAGATGCACAAGAATGGCAGCTTTGATTTTCCTGCATCTTGTAGGTTTGTTGGCGACAGTCGATCTCTCGGGTCGCCTGCATATGAGGAGCATGCAGCTGTGTGTCGAGCATCTGGAGCAGCACCTCATGCCATGTGTAGACGGGCCAAATCTGGATGCTAAAGGCTTCTGATGGAAACTGGTTGGACTCGTAGTTCTTCTGTTTGGTCCAAGTCTGAAGGCTGTCAGGCGTTTTCCCCTTTGAGCTGGTGTTTGTTGTGGTCGGCTGTTGTGTACTGCACATGTAGTTGTAAGAAAATCTGTTTAATGTGAGCGAACCTGCATCACCGACGTCCCTCTAACGTCCTTTCACTCGAGGAGTCAGTGGCGGTTTGCAGGTTAACCTCTGAGTCCTTGTTTATATATTGGTCGTCAGTCGATCACAATATTTTGCCGTCCTCCTTCACAAAAGGGGAACAGCGCTTGATCCAGTGCAACCAGTTGATGTTGATTTTATGTCACACCGATGTCACAGGAAGAGGCGTGAGTGTCGTGTTTCAGCCTCTGAAGCCAATACAAAGCCTTTGGATCTTAACTGAGGTTATGTGTCACATCGCCACCTCACAGATTCACCAAACCTAACGTAGAGTCGGTCGACCAGGTGGGAAAATCTATGCGTGTGTTGATTTGGGAAGTGCAGGCTGTGGATGGATGCTTCAGGAAAGGTTCAGACAACGAGCTGCACTTTGTCTGACACAGAAAGACAAACGCAGGAAAACATTGTCGGTTTGCTACACCTGCATGTTCATGTGGACCATGTCAGAGACCAGCTACCAACCATGTGGTGTCCAACCAACCTGTGGTCAAAGCCTCGGTTTTAATCTGCATAATCTTTAACAACACAGAAACAGCAGCTCGTGTCGTGCTCCATTTACTGTATTACCTTGAAAACAGTAGCACAGCATGCAAAATGTTGTTGTTTTTTTGGTAAATGTTCTTCGTCGAGTGTACATCGAGTCAGAAATAGAGTGACATACATCAGATCAGGCTGGGACCGAAATAATTGTTGTTTGTTTCCGACCTTCAAAAGCTCTGGTGACGAGAATAGAACAAGAACCAGCAGAAGTGACAGACAAGGAATCCATCCGTCCATTAGCTAAACCCACTTCATCCTGGAGAGTCGTGGGAGGGCTGCAGCCTGTCCTGACTCACGCTGGGCCAGAGACGGGCCGCACGCCGGACAGGTCGCCGGGCTCTCAGAACATGGGACTATAATTAAATGATTGCATAATACATCGGTTCATTTTGCTTAATTTTAAAATTCGAGCACTTTACTGAAACAATTTCCTCTCCCTAATTACAATTTCCTTCTAGGCTGGCATTTACAATGCAATCTTCAGATCTCAGAAAATGTGTTTTTGATTTATTATTTCTTCATCAGAGCAGTTTGTGACGAGAAATGGGTTCATAAAGCAAGAGCTCAAATGATCAGGGCCTTTGACCTGCACAGCTGACTCATTACTGTGTGTCAAAGGAAAGCTGAACATTTTTGACAAGCGAGTACGGCAAGAAGAAGATCAGAGAAAGAAATAGGTTGTTTCAATTTTCTCAAAATGCCTTTCTGCTATTGAAATGAACTGAAGGGACATCAAACATTCTTGGCTGCGCAGCTCTCAGAGGGAAGACAGACAAAATTATTTGATGCCATCTGAGGCTCACCAGTGCTGAGGATCACAATACAGCTAGCTGACACACTGGTGATTATTCATGGCACTCACGCTTATTATTGTGGAGAGATTGAACAATGGCTTTCTGTTGTGGGAAGTGAGCAGTTAGAAGTTCTAACCTCTGCCAAAACAATCGTCCTATGCATTTCTCTCAGCAGTGAAACAACAGAGGGCTGGAGGGATGCAGACATCTCTGTCTCCCTTGGGTGTAATCTGACTTAGATAAATATTTGCCATGCAGTCTGAACATCACACAAAACCATTGTGATGCTCTCGCGACGCTTGCTGTGATTGCTTTACTCCACTGCAGAGATGGATTTCAGCCTTCAAGTGACTTTCACTTAAAATGTTCATTCTTTGGTAAAATATATAACCAAGCAGCAGCTGAAAGTGGAATGAAAACCCGTGAAGAATGAAGCCAAAGTGCCTCCAATAACTTCACAAACAACACAAAAATGATGTAATTATTCTTGACATGAAAACATCCAAAGCAATGCAAAGAGGGTTTTTACTCTGTATGTTTGAGATTTTATGTTTTTTTTCTCTATCCTGGTCGACAAACGGGCGGCCTGAGTATTGGCACCGACACAAATGATATTGCATTGTCTATGAAGAGCACCGGTAAAGCTTTTCCCCTCAATTTGTGCTTACCGTTCAGAGAGCTGGCCCATGTAGCTCGTGTTTTACCATCACACACATCCATCACCAAGTCAGGAATCATATCAATACTTGCCCATTTCCCCATTTGGGGTGAGCTGAGTAGATCAATTCATTTAAAAGGAACCACAGCCAGACATCCGTTTTAGAGATTAGTGCGTATATTGGCTAGTCATCTGATGGAGGGTTGAAGGTTCATTAAGTCAATGGAATCCTTAATCAATAGGCAAACTTTAAGTCCAGGCTTTTATGGCAGACTTTCTACTGCGTATGTAGTTACACTGTTAAGGGACGAAGCAGTAAACAGCCTTCGTCTCATGTTCATGCTAATCCTGTGCTTCCTGACTTGTGTGTTTGGTCCTCGGTAAACAGCTCGTCCTACACGACGCTCACATCATTCGTTACTTCAAGCAGTCATGGAGAAAAGGTTTCACAGATATGTTCCAAAACCTCAGTGCTGTGTGGAGGTTTTGAGACAATAATGACGGGGAAGCACTGATCGGCAGCAACGTCTGGTCTTTATTCTCAAAGTCAAACAGTTGGTTATGTTGGGGAGTCATCACATTCCTGCTGCCGTATCCTTACAACACCGTCCCAACGGCAACGGGTGAAAAGTCACCAGAGTCCTCCAACGCTGGCTTTATGTAAATCTGACAACTCAAGTTTCTGTCTACAGTCCAGTGTACCCTCTCTCCAGCTAAATCATGGGGCATGCTCCGGCTGTGATTCTTAAGTGTCACTTGTGTCCACCTGAATTATTGTTTGTGTGTAATGCAGGGGAAGAACTGGGATGCAATGAGAAGTGGTTGTGCCCTCTGATTGATTGTTAAGTGTTGTCCAGGAGCCCATTGCCAGACTCCACTTAACGGCCTGCACAGCAGAAAGCAATCAGTGGCTGTTACTAAGGGTCTCGTGGGGACGGGCCCGGTCATGATTGATCTTCAGTGGATCTCTGAAGATGTCTAAGAGAACTGGGTTTCACCAGAGTCGCGTTCAGGTCAGAGCGAATGACCTCGAACTTGAGTGTGTGGCATCACATCACAACTGGAAACTTTGGTTAGCTCGACACAAACGCGCTGGAACTCTTTTGTTTTGCTGATTTAAGTCCCTTTGTGTGGAGAAAATGAGATGTCTTGGCGTGTGTGATCGTGAGCGTCGCTGCCACATGAGAGTTTTTAATTGGCATGACAAATTGTGTCCATTTGCATACATCATTCATATGGTATGTTAACTGCAAATTACTGCATGGAGCAGTGTATTATAGTCAAATAGTAAATCCCAGTGGATATACTGCATGTCTCCGGGCGCTATTGTACCTGAGGACACACACATGCACACACACACACACACACAGCCACCGTCCTCTAGTACCAGGCAGTAGAGCTGTCGGCTCTCCAGTGGTGTGTCAATGTGTTCAGTGACCACAACGCCTGGTGTTAGTCTCATTACAGAGGGATCAAAGGGACATGAGCTTCATAGCAGCGGGGACTCTCTTCAGCCCCCTGAGAAGCAACTCCTCCTCTAATCTCAAAGGTCACATTTAGTCATTCAAATAAAAAAAAAAAACAGCATCACACATCCCTCGCGCCCATGTGACCGACTCGGGTCTTCTCCGGAGTCGAGGTGCAGCGACAACAGACGGATCGGTTTCCATAAAGAATGCAAAAGTTGCACATCTATGCAGTTTGTAAGACGAGCTGGACTTTATCCTTTAGCAATAATTAGCCTCTGAGGTCACCAAAATTATGCTCCTGCCTATGTTTAATGTAGATATATTGGTGAGTATATCTATAAACTCAGTTTTAATAATGCTCAGGGATGAGGCATTGCTCCTCCGTGAGGTTAAGTTGGGTTTGAGATAAAACCTTGCAACTATACATTCATGTACATCTTTATATTGTTCCATCTATCTTTACCCGTACAAACATGACAGGATATATCTACGTATTAAACCTCGTGCTGTGAGAGAGCCACGGCAGAAACAAAGGCACGAGCAGCACCGCGGACAACACAGCCCTCAATTAAAATCACACCAATGATTTTTGTCATGGAATTTAGTTTTCATTCTTTAAATGACACAGTGAGTGGACAATGATGGTGGCAGCTAATAACATTGCGGTGCCAACAGCAGTTCCTCGGGATCCGAGCAGCTGTTCTGCAGTCTATATTGGCCTGTTCTTCAAGTGGGGGGGAGAGAAAAAAAAAAAAAGAGCAACCTAGATGAGAATTTTGTGCTTCAGTGGCTATTGAAAGATGAGGCAATAAACTGCTAAACTTGAGTAATCACACACTCCCTGAGGAATTTCTCAAATGGGGATGGTCAAAAACCTTGAAATTTGAGCCCCTTGCACACGACCCGGGCTTTAACATTTGATGAGATTCATTATTGTAGGGAGCTGAATACAAGTGTCTTCTGATTACCGGGCCAACCATTAAAAGTTCCTACCAGTGTGCATTACCAGGCGAGAACGTCAATGGGATTAAAATCTCAATTCATTCCAGTCAATTCTCCAGTAACAAGATTTCATTAAAAGCAGGCAGGGAGGAAAATGGACTCAAAAGCACTGAAACAGCTGGACTATAAATTATAAAGATGTGCTTTCTGCTAACTGAACACACCTTCAGCTTGCAGATGCATTATTATTTAATGTTCAGAGGAGCTGGTTTTATGTAAATTGGAGTCTTCTATTCTCTTCAGTCCCCTTCTCAATGCCAGGTACTTCCAAACCAAGCAAAGGGAGAGATTATGCAAACCAATTAACATATGAAAATAACGTATTAATATACTGTCTCTGAACTGTATCCAATCAGTTCCTTTTCACTGGCGTGTGTACAAAACAATTAAAATTAAATTTATACTGCTCTTCCTTAACATATTCTGCAGAAAATGGAATCAGTGAGCAAATGCTGACAAAAGTTTTACAGGCCTGTGTTCTTCCTTAAAGGCACACCGACTTTAAGAATATTTATAAGAAGCCGTGCTAATAAATTCCAGTCTTTGTTTCTCCCTAATGATGTGTGCATCTGAGACAAAGCAGTGAAATCCATAGCAGTAGCCAGGTGCTAATGAATGGCTTACATTATGCTGTCCACTAATTACTACTGCACCATAAATAAAACACAAGACAATCAATTAGTGGTAGACGTGTGTTTGTTAGTCACGGGCAGCAAGTTCCTCCAGGCCAAGGCTTTGCAGCAGACCTGCCTCTTCAGGGTGTAATTTTGAAATAGATAGGACGAGTTCAGATAAATCACATTTTGAATGTTAGCGAATGCACTTCGGGCAATCTGCTCGCACAGATTACAAGTAAATTAATATCTACAGTTTCAGCCGAGAGATGAGTAAAATGTTAGAATGCACATGGAGCAGAAAGTCCTTTCCACTGAATTACACAAAAGAAATCCAAAGGGCAGCTGTCATCTCTCTGCCTTTTAATGGAGTTTTGCAAAAAGCCTTTCTCCTCCACTTCATACAAAGCTCCTCCAGTTTCCCAGACACCAACCGGCTGACGTATCACACTTGATTTGAACCAGAGCAGGGGAAATCAGAGTGCATTAACACTGCATGTAGAAGGCACTAACTGAATGATCCTAGCATTATGTGTCCTCTGGTCTGGCCTATCTGCGTAGTTTGATGCATAATTCGAGCATTAATGTAATTTACATTTTAACACAGTCCCAAAAGTAAACTGATTAGTTGATAGTTATCTACTAATGTGCCAATAGGACCCACATGTCACTTGCATCCAGGCTGGGGGGGGGGGGGCAGGATTACACATGACAAGGTTGGCCTTGCAGGAACACAGACAAAGAGACAATGCCTGCCAGAAGGACAGACAGCAGATAAAAAGGTACCACACACACTCGCAAACACACACAAAGTCGAGCACAGAATCTTGCGAGGTAAATGGTTGTCGTTCAGGTTTGCCAGTGTAGCAATTCTCTGTAACAGGATCCATCTTTCTTCTTTATTTTCAAGGACCTTTAAACAGATCATACCAATAAGGAGGGAGAACCGTAAGAATAAATCTGAAGGATACAACAATAGGTTCTCCGTCGTGTTTGCAGGCTTTGGACCAACTTGGTAACACGACCAACCAACAAATATGTGTTTGTGCAAAGTTTCAAAGGCAGCTGAGTGAAGGCGCATTAATCAATCTAAAATTCAAATAAAAAAAAAAAAACTTATTTAAAGTATTTCTGGGACATCAAATGTCTTTTATCTGTGTCCCAGCAGAGTTTCCTCTTTTTCATGGGACAAATTAGTGGCCCTCTAGATGATAGAGGCGCTTTAAGAAAAAAAAAAAAACGTGCAACAGAGTCGCAGTCCCATGATGCAACGCTCCCAGTGGTTACATCTGCTCCATTCTTTCATCTTTCTCCATTGTTAGGTGGGAGCTGTCACATTAGGAGGAGAATCGTGGCTCCTTCCCACCCCCAAGTACCCCCTTTTTTCCCATTCCAGCAGTTGGCAGGGTGGCAGGGCCATACAAAGGAGCATGCACCAGGAGCGCAGAGGGGAGCACCGTTAGAGGAAAAACAGTTTGGGAATTAAGGTCATTAATTTTCCACTTTCAAGGGCTGCCACACAGACGGAGATAAAGTCAGCATAAATATTCTGCCGAAGTTTCTCCTGTTTTTCTCCTCTCCCCATTTTCATCGGCAGCCCATTTATCTCCATGCTGTCAATTAGAGGCAAAAGCAAAGAACTAATTAGGAACTGTGCAATTTTAATTAGCTGTTTTGATAATTAAACTAATTGGTTCCCTTGTGTTTCTGCAATGTGTGCTGAGAACTTTTTTGATATCTGGGCAGCAGATTTCCTATCCGCTGGTTAATTAGTCACTTTTGCATTAAAAAGGAGCCTTCCTTAATAGCCTTAATTTGCAGTTGAAAAGAGAATCTACCATCAATAATTTGTGTAATTGGTAACCGTTTGATTGTAATTTAGAGGCACGGCCGGACAGCTCGGCATGTCTAATTCCTAATGACTAGGATTAAAGTTGGATTAACTGTTTGGGAAAGGGATTCACTCTCCCCTCTTCCCTACCCACCAAATGACACCTTGTCTACATTTGATTGGTCATGAAATTCAAATTGACTAGGTGAACAGCAAGGCTTACACTGTTTCTATTACTTTCTATACGGCGAGCCTGTCAGGTGGCGTCAAAAAAAAGATTCCAATAATTCCTGTTTTCCACCCACCGTCAGAGAAACAAAGAGAACGAAAAGCGGCCACAGTTTTTCCTGTGTGATGTGCTAAACCTCTGCTATCAGAGCCATTTGTGCCTGAGTCTGAGGGGAAACATAGCCGGCATCGGCCACTAGGAGGAGCAGAGCGTTCAGCCTCAGAGCAGCAAAGTAGAAACAGGAGCTCAGTGTTAAATGAAACTTCATTCATTTGCTTGTCAATGTTTTTCTCTCTGAACATTAAATTATATATTAAGCATAGTGTACATTCACCAACAGTAACTAAATGTCTGCTTTTAAGTTATAGACCTAATAAACTCGGGGCAGACAGATAGTGTAATTTGCTTTACAATAACTCCCCAAACCGATGCTTCCTCCAGTAGCAGAGAGGAGAAATCACACTGATGTTTACAGGTGTCAGTGTGATGCTAGAATGCATTTAAATATTGTTGGAAGCTGGGAAGCCTGGACTAAAAGCATATCATTCAGCATCTTAACTATCAGGCACCATCTCTATACTTTTACAACACAGAGCCCCGTCAGTAGTCTGATTAAAAAGCACCATTCATCCCACTTAGCCAGAATACAATTAAGGGACATGGCTTTAAAAGCCCAGCCCTGAAGCCTCTCCCCATCCCACATAAAAGGAGCACTCTCCACTGAGCCTTGCCTGTAAATATCATGTTTGATATGAGGTTTTAATCTGCTTAGCCATTCTGAACTATAGAATGGGCTCATCCTCTCTCTGAAACCCCTGTCCAATGGCTGTGTGCCTGAGGACGAATAGGAACACAACACTAGTGCGCTATCTGATTAGGTGGGGTTAATTACAGAGCACTGTTTTGTAGTGGCTGCATTTGAGAGCCGCCCATAAATAGATGGGCATGGCTAATGCATGCTCAGAAATGAATTTTAATTAACTGTGTATCAGAGAAGCCCACTCAGGGGCTTGTTTCTAGTATTCACTGACCCAGCCGCTGGATGTGGAGAAGGGAAGGGTCTGCACCCAAGACACCGTGAGGGGCTGGAAAGTACGCCACGGCCTCCATGAACCACGTATCGCAGACACACAGGATGCTGTGTCCTAACACAAAGGTAATATAAGAAGCAGCTTTACTGAGGTGCAGCCTGACCGTGTCTTCACATATGATCATCGTTAAAACAGGACTTTAAACTCTGCAGATGCTTCACCGAGACACGACCAAACACTGGTGACACTTTAATACACAGGAAACTTCATCAGCTACACGACTTTATATAACACGTCGACTCAAAAACCTGATTCACTGGTGAGGTTATTGTGGTAAATTCACAGCTCCATCCATTATTACACACCCTTCACACACACCACTTTCATTCTCCCACTGAATGGTCCTCACATTCAAATGTCAAATGGCTATTTGAAGTCGAGCCCTGATGATACTGAACCATTCTTCCCTTTTCCTTTTCCAGTTTTCTGTGTGATTGGATTAATTATGTGTCACTCACTTTGCTAGAGGTCAGCAAACATACATTCTCGGTCATAAGTCATCAATCTATGTGACCGTGGAGATGAAAAGTCAGGCGTGTCAGCCAGAAAGCTGCACAGAGAGGGATCAGCCCATTGATTTCAGGGCCAACCCAATCTCACCACAGCCTGCTGCCCTGAGAACTGAAATTATCCCTATGGGCTATGTACAGTGAGCTTTATACCTCAGATTTGTAGCGCATAGTCACATTAGAAGGGACTATAAAATCTTTATTTCGAATGCAGAGCAGGGTAATTATCACACAGAAATGCATGCGTAGGCCACACACTGGAGCCTACTGTAAAAACCCAGCCTGTAGAAACACTGCAGTCGGATTTAACTAAAAAATAAAAGCACTTCTCTGTGGATTTTTAGCCAGCACATATTCTTCAAAGTTTTTTTTTTTTTGAGCTGCTCCACTGAAGTTTAAACACAAAAAGATGAGGTTTCACAGCAAACAGTCCCTAAAATGTGGCCTAATGGAAGTAGTTTGAGAATAATTATTATCACAATTATTTATCCCAGTCATTTGGTTATAGAGAGGCTAATGATAATGTGCTTAGAGTAGGGCTGTAATATCTGGTGCAAAATGTAACAGAAGGCAAGGACAGACTGAGCAAGCTCACACCACAGACAGCCTGCTGGCTGCTGACGAACCAGCATTATTATAGCTATACTCCACTCCACTCTCCTAAATGGCTAATCTTTGTTGGATCTCACCCTTAATTGGTTAACAGTCTCCGCAGGGCAAGTGAAAGTGGTGCTATTTAAGGCTCCACCATGAAACAGCAACACTTTCATCTTGGCAATAACAGGCAACAATTATATTACCAGATTCGAAACTGAACCTTCTATCTACCCACTAATCAAAAACGCAGCCCATCTGTTGTGCCGTCTCTTTTGAAACGACTGTTTATCTGCAGCCTGTATGATAACTGCGTCTGGACACTAATTAACTGCTAAATAGACCGCAATTAGATGCTATTTCTATTAGATTCTTGCAGGAAAAAGAGAGAGAGAAGAAAAAAGTCAGGAGGAGAAGAAGAAGAAGAAGAAAACAATAAGCGCATTTTGTGTTTACTCAAACTGTACCAGGCACCGATGGAGCAGCATCACTCTCACTCACTGTCTCTCTCTCTCTCTCTCTCTCTCTCTCTCTCTCTCTCTTTGACACACGCACCCGCGTGCGTGCACACGTGCATCAATACAACCTTACGTGCATGCGCGCTCCCTCCTGCTCTCTCTCTCTCTCTCTCTCTCTCTCTCTCTCTATCACACACATTCAGACTGGCAGGCAGACCAAGTCACACACACACACACACACACACACACACACACACACTTTCCCTTAGCTGTGCTTTTGTGTTTTGTCAGAATTAATGAGAAAAGTTCCCTTGCCCTAGGGGTAATTAGTGTCCTTGGAGTTAAATAAGCTAATACTTAGACACCTCTGGCACAAGCAATTATGTTTGTGTATTGAATAATTGATTCAAAGAGGGGGGAAGGGCTGCTAATCAGATCTGAGCATAATGAATTGATTTAATTAACAGGGGAATCCGAGGGTCTCTGGAAACTGCGCGCATTTATTCAGTAGCAGCAGAGGCGAGCGCGGCACATAAACTGGGAGAGAGGCGGCGCGAGTTCGCTTTTAGCAATTGTCAGATTTGCAATTGGATTTGTTTGAATATAGTTGCTGTTTGGGAGCAAATGAGAGCGAGAAAGAGAGAATATTAAGCGCAGAGGAGACTCAGCCGTTCAGTCTGAGCGCCTGATCCGACCGTGTGTGCACACTTACAGATAGGAAACCACTCGATTTCTATCGCTTTTCATTGTTTTGCCTCTCTTCTTTTTTTGTGTAGCCCTTCTGCTTTATTCGCATGGAATTTATCAAGAGCAACCAGCGCGGTTTGATCGCTATTTATTCGCGTTACAGCTCAGCCCGGATAGAGGCTCCTCGCCGTGTTTATCGCCGTATTCCGCGTATGAATTATTATTGATAGGAGGGGGGAGAAAACGTGCAGACGGCAATTCATCTTTCCAGGGTTTTTTCGGTTTTTATCGAGGCGTAGTCTAGTCAGCCGCGCGTTTCAAAGCCATTTCCAGGAGCAGCTCCGAGCAGACCGAGCGGTGCAGCCCGCTGGAGCCGAGGACGGATCGCCCGGGGAAGGACTCCTCGTTCCTCAGGACGATGGTGTTGGACAAGGAAGAGGGTGAGTACCGTGCACCGCCGTGGGATGCTGGAGCCTGGGGAGGGGGGCAGAAACAAACTACTGACATTTTACACGTTTACGCGTCCCCCCCTGTCCGCCCCGGACCCCGCAGCCTCCACGGTGGCTCCTCTCAGCCCCCGTTCAGACTCGACAGGCTCCGTGTTTTCGCCCCAGAAACGTGCGTAACCGGGGCTGCTCTCTGCACCGTGAAGTTGCCACAAATACACGCCACGGCCGAACCTGCAGTTTAGTTTTTTGTGGGTTTTTTTTCTCCTGGAGGAGTTGCATGTTTATTCAGAGCAGATTTTTTTTATGATTTGATTTTTTTGCTGGTGGGTAACCCGGAGTTTGAGGATACTCCGCGGACTGCAGTGCATGTGGCTCCTCGTTTCTTTTTCCTCCTCTAAGTGCTTTTTGCGTCTGTGAAGTTGGCGAGGCAGCCTTTGACATCACCACGGGATGGGAGATGACAGCAGAGTGCTTTTAACTTGATTGCAAATTATGGATAGCGCCGTGCAACGTTCACTTACTTTCCATCAAAATAGGCCTACTTGCATTACTTATCTATTTCAATGTATTTAGGTTAATGGGTGAGGCAATCTAATTAATTTTAATTTAAATCAAACTCGCCTCTAATGACGTCCCATTTTGGATTAAACTGATGTTGAGATGTGCAGTGCATTCATCACGTCCAGCCTCTCGGTGTGCATGCACCCAATGCGTTTATGCAACATGATGGAAATATTCATAAAGAGACTTATTTACAGGAGTCCCACTGGAGGGTTTAGGTGGTCTGAGATGAAGCAATCCGGGGATGTTTCCCCTCCATCCTGTCACTTCTTTAAGAGTATTTTGAGGGTTGATTTGCAAACAATTCAGACCACCTGCTGGCATGCACAATGACAGCCTGCACACACCATAAAACAAATTCTCGGTGTTATTTCTCAAAGCAAAGTGTATTTCCAGTGTTGCACTCGAGTTTGTCCGGGGTTCCTCCTCCACCCAAAAGTAATGGATGCATTTGTAACCCATTATTTATGTTTGAAAATGGATATTTCATTTATCTTAGCAGAGCATCCTTTCACTTACACATCTAAAAACCAATAAAAGGATTGCGGCAGAGACATAAATTGGTCTGTCTGACTGAATCCATGTTGTGCTGCTAATGTACTCAAATTAACTCAACTGTAAATTGTCTCCTTTGGATGTCTGTCTAGCTAAAAGTTCGCCATATGATTCATGATTCAGATTGCTTTTAACAGTTATTGGCTAAGCAATATGGTAAATGTACAAGGTGATGCAAATGGCATTAGTGGGAAAGGATGCACAGGAGCATGTAATGCAGTCAATACTACATTAACTACTGATGCCCAATTACAGAACCAGGGAGAGAGGCTTTTAGGAGCATTAGGACTTGCAGAAAAGCTGAGATCACCTGCTGCTCATTGCCTAAAAGCTTCACCCTTTATTTGCTGGGCCCTACCAGCAGCTCCAGCGTTTTGGCCAGGTTGTCGACAGAGCAGCTTGGATCTGGTCTCCCCTCACTGTGGTGCCTCTTAGCGTTTATTGGCTCTAAAGTTATAGGCTTGTCAATTCAACCTTCTTGTCTAATGTATCCACTTAGTGCCTTGCACAAATAAATGCGTGCGTACGTGGCGAGGGAGGTGTGCGTCGGTGTTTTGGGCGGCCACATGGGCGTGCGATCGCTCTGTTTTTCTTGATTGATTTACGATTATCCCTGCATTTGTTTGTGCGAGTGGCTTTAAGTGTTCATATTTCAGGTTCGTATGCGGCCTATGAAACAGATCGTCGCTGTGTCTGGTCTTGTGTTCAAAGTCGCCGATCCAAGTTGGCAACCAAGTAATGATGCTGCTTGTTTGGCAGACTGTTTTTGAACTCTGACTTGTCTTAGAAAAGTCTGCAACAATTTGTGCTGCAAAAGCAATTACCAGAAACGAATCCCTGTGCTCCCTTATCTTAGCTCCATTGAGAAAATCTGCCTAAAACGAATAACGTCCCACTGCATCGGCCTATTAGGAGCCAAAATCCAACATTTTTAGACATACTGCTGTAAGTTGTAATTTCCACAATTACTTGCTGGGATCAAACCCGAAACATTCCTGATGATGCCAGTTTCATGCTGCATGTGCACGTTGCATGTCCCGTCTGTCGCATGCACATTGTAAACTAATCACTTTATTTTCAGATGATTAGGTCACTAACTTGTAATATACACTCTGTGGTGGAGCCTGAGTCTGGGAGTACGGAGGAGGACTGCAGAAGGAATACAGGCAGTGCTCTGTGCAATGACCTAATGTGCAGGTTATAGTTAGCAATGAATAGCAACACATGTACCAAAATATTCTGTGTCAACATTTTATTTCACCCCATGATATGAGGTTCCAATTTGCGTCTAATTTGAGGGGGGAAAAAAGCAACTCAGCCATTTTCTCTCTTTCTTCATACCAACTGCAGGAGAAGAAAGTGGGTCCACGCTGAAGGCATATTTTTGCTGAACATTAACATAACTACAGTATACTCTTTACAGACCTGAGCAAAAGAGAAATCCTCCAGCTGCTGATAAATTTCTGGTTACCTTTGCTTGTTAATTTAAGATCCTGTTATCATCCTGTCCACTGAAATTTGTACATTCATAAAGCATGTGATTGAAAAGCAATGCTTCAGATGAATACAGACTGACGATCTCTCGGCTGCTGTAATAAAACTTGGGCTTCAGGCTCCGATTTTTATTTTGAAATAATAAGAATTGCTTCATTCTTTACCAGTGTTACCATGGTAATACTGTCTTGTAGCGATGTTATATTGATTTAGAAAGTGGACAGTAATATTTCTTTTCTGTTATTTGGTTTCTGAGGGTTGATTTCTAATTTCCAGTTGGAGATTACTTTTATATGTTCCTTAAGTCTTTTCACTTTTACAAAGGAATGCAATTTGCTCTCTTGTATTTGCTATTTTCTCAGCTTATTGGTTTGCTCTTACTTCAAAATTAAACTTGCCCATTTCAAATATTGAAATTACATCTGGTTTTTGTGCTCTAGGCCTTGAACAATATTACAAACACATTGCTTCGTTTGATATTTCTTATGTCACTACAGTTTTTTTCATTAAGCTTTATTATAGGCACCTGCATCGCCTCTGCTGTACTTTTCCAATTTCTACTCAAACACAGTTTGTCAGGAGACAGCGGTGTTTCAAACAATTGCAAGTTGCACAGATTAATCTCCTCGTGCATTTGCATTCACTCCACAAAGCAGCACCAACACACACATGTGGTAACACCATTATCCACCCTGCACTGACAGGTAGCACGTCCTGCACCCTCACTGTTCAGTCCGACCATATTATACTAAGTCTGTTCTCATTATTCGTTTTAGCTAAGCTCAGGGGAAGAAAAAAAAATTAACAAAAAAAAATCACATTAATACTATTTTCAGCTGCGAGTGTTTAATTCCATCTAATCTGAGTCTGATCTTACAAATACAGAATTCTCACTAGAGACAATTTCGTCCGTCACCACTAAACCTCTAGATCCCTATCAGTCCTGATCGTCTCACATTTACGAGTGCGGGAGATTTGTATCGTTTTCCGCGATTTAAGTGGAATTCAAAGGGACCGAATTGAGACTTAAGAGACACGTGTTAGCGAGTGCACCCACCTGCCTTCGATGTAAATGGCTGCACTCATCAGTGTGGCGCACAAACTCAATTATGCACTCTTGAGCTGTAAGAGCATCCCTTTTATTATTGCCAGAGGCCACATGCTAGCCACGTTATCGCACAAATTCTCACAACCAGATCCGTGGCTACCACATGCATCACAGAGAACAGTCGATCTCTGTTGTTTTGTCCCAGGCCTGACCCTTTGTTTTTTTTTTTGCTCACCCCGGAAGATATTTTCAGCTTCAAGAGGAATTTCTGGTATGAAGTTGTTTGTGAATAGTGAAAATTCAAACTCCTAGAAAAATGTAAGAGCAGTAGAAATGTTAGGATGACAAACAGAGATGAAGAATTACTGGGAAACACAGTGACCTAGTAAAGCTCTGAAATATATGTAGACAGTAAACATGCATAGGCAAAGTACGCATTCTCAAATATAACTACCATGTACACACACACACACACACACACACACACTGCATATAGCATGTATATGTTGCTAGTTACTTATAAGTTTGAACCTGCTGCAGGCAGGTCTCACTGCCACCTGCCATTGCAAAGCTGCCTGTCTCCAGCTGCTGTTGACAACACTCATGTCAAGGTGAAAAAACAAGAATTCATACACTGATGCCTCTACAAACACACACACACACACACACTCCCTGCAACGGCTCATTAGTAGTGTTTTTTTTTTTTTACATAAGGTTATTTATTCACCTGTTTATCAGTTCTCTCTCTCTGTTCTGACTCATGTGGCACTCGGATGTACTTTGTTAAGCTAATTCTTTGCTCTATGCAAAATCATTTCTCCTTTCTTCTGTCATCGTAGGCTTAGAAAAGGAAGACAGGAAAGAGAAATGGCATGCAGCAAAGTTCCTGAGATGAGCAGATGTCAGAAGCACGGTGTCACCAGGTAGCTGAGGGCTGTATTACAGCCCAACATGCAGCATGTGACACATCTGAGAGGATTTTAGACCAGAATAGAAATAAAAGTTGATCTGTTTGTTTGATCATTACTCACTGAACGCTATTATTTATTAGTATGGAGCAGATCTTGGCGGCATCTATGGAACAGGGTAAAAAAAAAAAGTAATATAAAAATGATGGCATTTGATGAAACTGATGTTATTTTTTAAGGTGGAAAAAGCAGCGGACGGTTCTAAAAGCGGCCGTGTGCCATTTCAAGTTGTAAAGCAGGTATTCATCGGTTTGACTGACCGCTCTACTCTAAACACGAGGAAATGGACACCTGCAGAAATCCAATATTACATTATATTACTAATATATTTTTAGGAGTCTGTATGAAGAGGTCTGTTGTGTTCCCTCTATAGAGCACAGGCCATGGTGCCAACAGGACTTCTTGCCATAACTGCCATTTCCAAATGCCCCGGTCTCCTATGCTGAGCGTTTTTATTCGTTTTCGGCCGTTGCTGTGCGAGTGTGTGGCTCTGAGGATGGCACTGTTGGTCGGTCAGTCAAAGCTACTTTGTTCTTGTGGGTGTAAGGAGCAGGACGGCCTCTAGGGGCTGCTAGCGGGGCTTTTAGACTGGCAGTGTTAACTCCACACCACTTTATTGAATTCCCCGTTGCTGTTTGCAGTTTCCTGCAGGTTGAATGTCAAAAAGTAAAGTTTCGCCTTCGGTCTGAACTTCGGGGTTCTTGTTGTGACGCGCCGTGACTTTTCCTTCACACTGCTTTTGCCTTCTACCTGCCTGCACAGTCAGATGAAGATGCTGCTCTGTTTAATAACCCATAAGTTGGTTTAGTCTCTGCTTTGCAGCCCTGTAACTTGCAGCTCTTCGGTTTTCACACACAGTAACTCAGCTTAAAATCACCTTTGCTTGCTTTTGGTGGAAAAAATCTAACAAGAATGCATTCATGTCAAACACAGCTCAATTAAAAGCTTCGTTAGAGCTGATTTTTACTCCAAAAATTCAAAGAAAATGAAGATGGAGGCTTCACACTTTCACAAGATATTCCAGTAATCTTGCTGGTAAATAGGAAACTTGCTGAGAGCGAACCTCTTATTGGGTGACCTTCAGTAAATAAAATCTTAATTAAAGCTTGTGATTAAGGAGGGTAGTTCGTTTTACCCTTAAACCTAATGGATTAGCTTCTGGATATGAAGCTGTTGATTTAAGAACTGAGATGTTTGTAGCTGCAGATTCAGATGTAAATGACAGCTGCCATTCGCACACGTTCCAGCTGAACTCCACGTGAACTTAAACCTGCCTCTGAGACTCTCCATCCCTCCACTCGCATTGCTTTTCATTTCATTTGACCAGTTGTCTCGAGCTGAGGTGCCGTTTGACTTTAGCCGGTACCCAGAACGACTCCGTGAGGAAACAGTCTTTATATTATGAGCTAATATAAAAGAGTTAATTCATTAATCCATAATGAAACATCCAGTGTTATCCATAGTATTTCCCTCCTGAGAGCTTTAGGATAGAATGACGGCGTGGTTTTACCGTCCCGCGTGACATCACCACCAATCTTCACCAACACCAGCGTCTCTAATTGTGCACCCACCCAGCCAACCGACTGCCCTCATTATTTACCCTATCAGGTGTGGGAATAGGTGCTTGAATGACATTAGAGGCCCATGCTGCCAAATAACTGCCCCCTGTGGGGAATTTGCATTATTCAAGATTAAAGAACCTCACACAGTGCACCACAGTATGGTGTTCCTTCTTCCCTTCCATTTTCAACACACCGAGGACCCTGAATGGCACACCTGTCTCCTGGCATATCCTTTGAAATAATAAGTGCGCGGTAATTGCAGGGGAGTGGGGAGGATTTTGTACATCACTTCCTGACCTCATGAGTGACACAAACTTTAGAGGGCTACATTTATTCCTCTCCAGATGCATTTTTAATGCGGACTAAAAAGTGTTTGTGCATTCTGTTCCGGACGGCGGAAAGTGGCTGTGACAGGTCTAATGGTTTGATTTCTTTTGTTTTTGACAGGAATCATGAAGTGGCAGATCAGGCTGCCTCTTCCATGAAAGTTTAAATGCATATAGTTTGAGAGTATATGTTTTGGGGTTTTTTTGTTCTGTATTCAGTCTCAAATGCTGGAGGACAGTTTATCTTGAATGTACAAGGACCAAAGATGAAGATGCGTCCACCTTCTCGGTTATTGGCAGCTCGCATCTAAATGAAAAACAGTTAAATGGCAGGTTTAAGGAACTAAACATCCCAGAGCAACAGCAGTCAAAGCCCAGCAGTGCGGTCACACGTGATTGGCTAGATGAAATTCCAAATCTTCTCCCCGCTTCGTTAACACTCTGACAGTCCTCCTCTTTTTAAAAGCTCTCATGGGTTTATTTGGGGTAAAACCTGCATGATAAAAACCATGAATGTTTTGTGTCTCTTCTCCTCCTCCTCCTCCTCCTCCTCCTCGTCCTCCTTCATCTTATTCCCCCACTCTCATTTTCTTTTCCCAGCTCTCCGTTTCTCACTCTTTCTGCTGTTGACAGCTTACCTTGCAGAGCTCTAATCTCAACCTACTACTGAGCAACCAAGTGTTGGAACAAGTCGCCTTCTGTAATAATTTGGAAACTCTGCCAGTTTCATGTCTTTAAAAAAAGCAGCAATGAATTTAATTAGAAAGCTGTTGCATATCTCTGTGATACATTTCTTTTAATTAACCCCATGTGAATAAATTAAAAATAATAGGGGGCTGAAAAGTGTGGAAAAAAACACCCTAATGAAGTTTTCCGTTAATTGGGATGGAGTCTGCAGCCAAACCACAGTGAGCAGCGAGCACCAGGAGCTAACAATGCCTTCTGTAAGCCTCAGAAAAGGGCCCAGGGCCTTCGTGCTGACTTCAAGTGTAAGAAATGCACCTCTGACGTGATGGAAATGACCGTGGGCTGGGAGAAAAGGCAGTCCTGTTCCAGGCTGCTCTGCTGAGACTCCCCATGCCGCGCTTGAAGCTGGGCCAGTGTTATTGCAGCCCTAATGCGGCTGACTCATTTGGAGCGGATCAGGAGTAATTATGGTAGGGAAAGTGGCTGCCGACCGTGGGGGTCAGGACACTTGTAACATGTGAAAAGAGCAATTATTCCAGGAGACAAAACCCTCCCTTATCCTGGGCAGCGCCAGGGTCAATGCAAGGGACGGCTGGTCTCCGTTTCAGCGGGGCTTATTAGCCACAGCAAGCTGCAAAGTTTGAGAGAGTGCATCTTGTTAATGAACAGTCCCCTCCTCAACTGCACCGGCCCTGTCTGCTCTCTCTCCCACTTACTGTGGGTGTTAATTATGTCATAATCATAGCATGCATACAGTCCCAGAAATCACCTCACAGACCCCAGCATTCATACACAACCATCTGGAAAAGTAGCATGCCGTACAGTAACATAGAAGGCTCTTAGAGCAAATTATAAGAAAAAAACACAGCCCGTATGAAATGTAATATTGACTTGGGCCTTGTAAGAAACTACCTAATTTGAAAGAGAGTGCATGTGTCCCTCTCCCTGAGTGTGTGTGTGTGTGTGTGTGTGTGTGTGTGTGTGTGTGTGTGTGTGTGTGTGTGTGTTTTCATGCATATCTTTTCCTGCATATGCTCCAGCTAACGATAGGAACATGAATTAGTGGTCTTCGTTTTGTTTATCATTCAGAATATTCTCATCAGCTTTCAACTGACATGTGTATTCCAGCTGATATTATTACCAGATGTCTTGTATTTTGTCTTGGCGATAAAGAAACGTGTCTATGGGCTCAATTACAGCCATGATGGAAGCTGAATGAAAGGGGCTGATTTATGCGCACAATGGCAAGACATCTGCATGAGATCCCCATTAACCTTAGTGGCAGACACCTTGGCCCAGGGACAGGTTTTATTTGGAATTGCCATGGCCACAGCATTTACAGTGGTGGCTAAAACACAAAGGACTGGGGCAAATCGGCCCCTGAAGCCTGTAAACTGCAGACTCAGAGAGACTGTGGGAGTTTGTCTAATACAAAACCGACACAGTCATTTCAGATTTTTTTCCTGTTCTATACGTTCATTCCTGTTTTTGCCTCCTACCATCCATAGGAGGAATTACATAACTGTATACTTAAACATAATATAATATAATATAATATAATATAATATAATATAATATAATATAATATAATATAATATAATATAGTTGCCTCTTGGATTTATTTAAGATGATTCATTCAGTCATTCGGGGTTAATGTGCGCTGGTTTGGTAACTTCATGCAGCAGTTCAGACATTCATCGTCGGCCATTAGCGTCTGGCTGATGTCTTGTGCAGGAGTGCTTTGAATTAAGAGATGATGGGGGTGCTGCTGCTGCTGATGATGATGACAAATGCACTTGTTCCAGATAAATGCAATCATTTGGTAATGTAGTATCTAATTTCCTCGAGCTTCGCAGTCTGTTTATTCACCACGCTGGTGGCTAACGCCGTCTTATTTAGTGCAGCTGGGAGTCGGAATTATAGGGGCCCCCGAGAGGAGGCCCACCCAGGGCCGGCTTCCACTTCCTTGAAAGCCCACCTCCCTCCCCATGTGTCAGGAAGGCAGAGCGATTCTCATCAAGATCCTTTACCTCCCCGCGCACCGGCAAAGTCTGCATCACACCATGGCGTCAGTGCTCTTAATTGATCAAAAGACATTTAACAAAACAGAGAAGCAGATGTAACTGTCCTCTCTGCCATTAAGGTTGAGTGCCTGTGAGAGCAGCTGTTCCTCTGGGATCATGTTTACTAGTGTAGTGCTAAAAAACCACCAGTTTCTAAGTGAATCTCCTCACAATTTACAAGAAAACATCATATAAACCGAATAGTTGATCAACTTTAAAATGATTCGCAGTTTGTCACATTAACATCTGCAAGTTTAAGTTCTCAGAGCTTTTCTATTTTATATAAACTGAAGCTGGAATAGAAAATAACGTTAAATTTAGCTGCTTTAAACTCATAGCAGTTGATGCCAAGAAGAAAACAGTCTCCTTGTGATGTGAATTAAATGACAAATGTGATGATGGTCTTTGGATTCATAGGGAGCCGGTGTACATTACTCTTATGTCGCATACGATTCAAGCACCTGCTCACTTGCCTGCTTTAAAAATAGCAACCAAACAGTTTAGTGATAATGACGGGAAAACGGGGTTCGGGCCAAAACATCTGTCTTTTCAGTCTCACCATGTCTATGTGGTAATTGTAGTTTTCTATTTTCTATTTCCTTGAGTGCTCCGAACAGATTTTCTTTTAAAACCTTAAATATATCAAAAAAAAAAAAAAAAAAAGGTTAGTGGACTGATGTGATTTTTTGATAGCTGCAAAGATGGAAGTGTAAATGGGGTAACAGGAATCGGATGCTATCTATAATGGAAAATACATGCTCTGACAGACTGCTTGGGCCGAGTAAAACTAACTATACATATTCTTGAAAGATAGAATCTTAAAAAAAAGGGAGAGAGATGACAGGCCTTTACACACGGTGCTAATGGCAAATTAAATTCCTTCTCAGGAAAGGATATTTGGCAGGGCAAGTGCTGTCTCTCCACTTTGAGGGGTAAAATGCATCCCTTGTTGGAGAATGAATCGTGATGTGGAGAGGCATGCTTTTGGTGACATCAAATGACACTGGAAGGTCAGTGGCACTTGTATCTGTTAAATGGATTGGATTAAGTGGAGGCTGCTGCTTCCTTTCATAATGCAGCTTTTCTTTCTGGGAGGTGGCAAGCATTGGAGGTTCTGTTGTACTCCACCGTTTCACAGAGCGCCGGGAGTGGTGACAGGTGCAAGAAAATGTCTCATGGCATTAAGGGAATTGAAAAGACATTTACTTTACACAATCATTTTTTTTTTTCTGTCACCGCTCTTTGTTTAGTAGGTTTTAGCTACTGCTTGCTACACTACTATTAAAGCTGTTTTCCAGAGGCTGCTTTGGTAGAAGACATCAAACCCGTGTTTGTTCCCCGCAATGGCTTCAAGAAAAAGGCAGCAGTTGAAATGTGCACACTGGTTTCCTGGCAGACATTAGGTGTGCCTTCACAGAAACATCTCTCTCTCTTACAGACAAGCCTCAAGGACCGGGACGTATGCTTGGAGAAATGAATGTCTGACTAACTGCAAACACGGAAGCCGGGTCGCGCTAACACACAGACGGCGTTGTCACTTTAATGATGCTGAGCAGGGTTTTAAGCAACGCGTGCATCCAGTGGCGGGGTTGAGCTGCACACGCTGACTGCAGGATAGGTTAAGCTTTGGCCTTTTCAAACGTGATGTAAAACACACACATGATACGGCTGCGGAGTGTGTGGCGGGCGGTGGTCTCAACCAATTAGAAGCAGTTCTCTGGAGGTGGAGGAACGACCTTTTTGTATAATTAGTTCTCTTATTTAAAGCAAAGATTTTGAGTAGAATAACTAATTAGGTGTCATAAAAGGCAAATTAAAGATTTTTGTGATCCCTGGGGGAATTGCAGCAACTCCTTTCGTTTTCTTTGCACAAGCTCTGGAGCGCACACGCGTGCACATGTACACAGACACACATACACACACACACATATATACAGGCGCGCACACACACACACACACACACACACACACACACACACACACACACACACACGCCGGCATTCGCTCTCTCTCCTCATTAAGACTGTTTTTAGTTCTGTAGAAGCCTGTCAGGCGAGCACTGTTGGCATACCTGCAGAGAGCTCCCCTAACAAGCCATGAAATACAGGTAGAAGAGTCCGCCCTTATCCAGTGTGGCTTGAATTTGAAGCTTTTTAGCTTCATTTACACTGAACATTGGTATTTATAGCAGGTTTTGTGATCCTAATGCGGCAGCTTCAAGGGTTCTGTTTTGGGAAGGGAGGGAGGTGAGGGAGCTGGAGGGCAGGCAGAACGCTAATTGATGGCTCCCATCACCAGCACTGGACCAATTAGCCTCTCCTTTCCACTTCTGATAAAGAAATAAGACGGCTCAACACCACTGGAGCACTTACTGACATATAAACCAAAGCCATAAATTTGACTAACAAGCTCTCCTATTCCTTTCACCTCTTTTTTAAAAGGGGAAATGCTAATTATATTACATTCATAGCAATATTGATGTGGGGATGGCCAAAAATTGCAGAGCAAATCTGGATTCAATAAGGTACTTTGTGAGTCCATTTACATGTGTGTATGCGCATACGAAGGAGACAGAAAGGCAGCGAGAAATGATTTGCTATTCTAAAGAAGTTCTTCTGAAGGGTGGAATAGGGCTTTTTGTGAAAGAGAGTGAACCTGACAGACTTAACTAAGAAAAACAGTGCACAGAGTGAAGCAGTCCCACGTCGCCAGCCGACGCCGTGTTTATCACACAGCCAGCTGCAGAAGTTAAAGCCAAAATGACCGTATTCACGCTTTACACGACTGCCGAGCACGCCGTCGCAACCGCGCATACTTTTCTGCCAAAAAAAAATGCAAACAAAAAGTTTATCCGGCCTGGACAACATGTACCTGTGCACGGCGCTGAAGTGCAGCAGCAGAACAGTGACATTTCATGTAAAACTCTGTGTAATGTCTTTAAAACGGGCCTTTACGGATACCCACACATACAAACCGCTGGTCGAACCCCCTGTGATGCAGAGTGTCCAGTCTTTTTTTTTTTTAGAAAGAGAGAGAGAAATGTGTTTTGAAAGTAGAGTGGCAAGTGGCGTCCACTGTGTGTTCTTTTAGACGGATCAATAGCTCAGTGTGTGAGAGAGTGTCTTAAGAGCTGTTGTCTTGTGCTTTCAGCTGTGGCAGACCTGTTAGTGCTACAGAGGGGAGCTGCGCGCCCCTGCCTCTGTACCAGCAGTGGCCTGAGGGGGGCTTTTAGTCCAAACACAAATGTCAACCACACATAGACTATTAGTGTTTAGTGCAGTTATTAAATGGACTTTATTTGTCCTTTAGGAGGCTAAAAGGCGCACTTAAAGGGGACCTGCGTGACAGCAGGGCAATTTGCGAGTTTGGTAACTTAGGCTCGCTCATTGCAGACACATGAGTACAGATAAGTGTAAAAGGAGGAAAGGCTGTAATGCACTGAGCAGGGAACAGTGTGTGTGTGTGTGTGTGTGTTTGTGGTTTGTGTGCACACGTGCTTGTGTGTGTGTGTGTGTGTGTGTGCGTGAGTCCGTGGCAGTGTGTGTGTCCCTGAGTGTGTCTGGATTGAAACACACACAGTGAGTGTATGCTAAAAGGCACTTAGGCCATAACATATCTCACTGGGGTCTGGTAGCAACGTTTTTGTGGTCAGAGGCTTTTTAAAAGGTTAATGTTAATCTATACCAAACAAAGCCCATGAGGAGCTTTTACAGCTGTGGACAGTTGAGTGAAATGGGCTTTGATGAAATGGTAGGTAACTAACATACTACGCAGCTTGTTGTAAATACCACAGTAGGCAAAACAAACAGTGTGTCTCCTATTCTCAGGAATACATAAGACATGGCCGTGCTCCTGCAGCCCGCTGCCAGTGATCGTGTAACTTTTGTATTACAGCGTGTTCGTAGTGGAACAAGTAAGTCAAGGCTTTGTAGTCCAATGTGACCTGTGTGCCTATCTACATGGAAGAATGTTTTCTTTAATGCATATGAAGCAGGTAGGCAGTGTGCTGTGGCAGTGTGCTGTGGCCGTGTGCGAGGCCAGGCTTAGACGCCTCGAGAAGCAGCCAGCTTATCAAAAAGAGAACATGAAAAGTCACTCGTGTTCCTGGGCCGTAAATCACGCATGGCTGTTTGTCTCCTTATCACTACAGGTGTGCCGATGCTCTCCGTCCAGCCCAAAGGGAAACAGAAGGGGTGTGCTGGCTGCAATCGCAAGATTAAAGACCGCTACCTGCTCAAGGCCCTGGACAAATACTGGCATGAGGACTGTCTCAAATGTGCCTGCTGTGACTGCCGCCTGGGGGAGGTGGGCTCCACCCTCTATACGAAAGCCAACCTCATCCTCTGTCGCAGGGACTACCTGAGGCAAGAAAGACACAATTACCTTTTCTCCACTCACAACAATTAGAAAAGCCGTGCCATTTCATGAGCTGTGTGACTTAAAGGGATCACTACGCCTCTTTGTTTTGTTTTAACCCCCGTCGGTTTGTCGGTGAGCTCACCGTGGCTCCTGAACACAGTTAAAATCAGCCGACGTCATCATTGTGGTAACCATGACTCGGCGCTATGAGTTTGCATCATATTCTTTTTACAGCCTGCATACAGCAGAAGGTAATGCTGGTTTGGGATGCTTGTATTTTGCATAGGCAGGAAAAAAACAAAAAACATTTTGGGAATTTTGGGAGCAGCATTACGCCATATTTTGTATTCCATAAATAATATATAAAAATAATCTGCAAAGCATGAAACACAGTCGTTGTGTTTGGCTGCATCCACAGAATGCAGACATGCAAATAAAATCTATGACAGCAAACTGTTTCTAGCTTTAACTGCTGTTACTGATTGTTTCCTAATAAGTATTAGTTTTATCGTATTAAAGGTGGAGTCTGTGATTCTGGAGAACTATTGCTAACATTCAGACAGTAGCTAACTAGCATCCCTCTCATTCACTGTCTCTCGCCTCGAATAGTGATGTCTGGATCGGTCCGGGTTGTGTGGAAACAGCAGATTTTTATTTATTTCTTTTAATGGACAGACAGCAGACTGTGAGGAGATGTTTCCTGAATCTGGATGAGCAGCTCTGGCTTTAGCTTTAACAGACATGACGCGACCTAAAGATGAAAATCACACTCTGTCGTCGTCGATGAGTCTTTTTTTTTTCTGTGTGTTTACTCGTGTCATGGAGGAGACATGCTCTCAGTTGTACCAGAGCTGTAAGCTGTGAGAAACCTCCAGGCAGGCTTGTTGCTTCTCCAGTGCCACCCCCCACCCCCCTGTCAGATGCCCCTGCCATCTGCTTGTTAAATTAAACATGACCATTTCCTGGGCGTTAGGTCACATTCCCTACCATTTATCCGGGAGGGAATCCCCTTGGGGCCGACTTAGGGATGCCGGTGCCTTACCCCCCCCTACTACCCCCTTTCTCAAAACTGCCTATCCTGCACCGTCCTCCCCCCGCCGCCGCCTCCCCGTGGCCCTTCTGCCTGCTTGTCTTTCAGCTCACCCTCACTCTTATCTCTGACTTACTGACTCGCTTCGGATCCATTTATTATTCTAATTCGAGAGAGTAAATTAAAAAGAGCTTCCTAATTTCAAATCACTGCTAAAAATCCAACGCAAGGAGGCCTTTAATCAGCTTGGTCTTCCTCCTGCCCCACTCACGGCTTCCAATGATATTTCACTTTCATCTCGGCTCTTCTCTGACCTGGAAGAAGCCCGCAGCCCACTTGAGAGGCGCTTAGGGACGTTACGTTGAGATAGGCCATTACCATCCATCAGTCCCCACCCACAGTTAATGCTTTTAAGATGCAGTGAGAGGTCCAGTAAGACCTGATGTTGCCCCCAGAAGGGGCAGATGGTGCAGATGAGGTAATAATAAATGGGCAAATGACCGAGAGAAGGCAAAAATGATGAAGCTCGGAGTTTCGCTTGGTAAAATACATCAGCTGAAAGGATAGCAACCCCAACCCCAAAGTCATGAGGGCCTCACCGGCACGGCGAGGGGAGACGGAGAAGCTTTCCTGCACATTAGACCGGCGAGATGTAGAGGTCAGAGAAGGGATAAAATACGGAGAATGACATATAAAATCAAGAGTAAGGAATACTAAAATAAGAATAAAAAGGGAAGAGGAGTAGAGAGCTTCCTGTGCTCCTGTGCTGCCCCAGATTGTCTAATGAAATCCATCCCACTCGCCTGCTCTTCAGCCTGCGACAAATGCAGAACACTTAATGGCTGAGATGCTTGAGATGAATTCTATTATGGAACAAATTAAAAACCTTGCCTTGCGTATAGAGAAGAGGCAGTTTGAGAGACCAGAGTATTCGAAAGTAGGTGATGCAGCCTCCATCCGGCGCCGGTTTCCTTTTCATTCCTTCTTTTCTGAGCAGTAAGACGAAGGCTCCCCTCACCTGCAGTAATGAAGTTAAATCTGTGCACTGAATTAGCCTCCTGCACTTCATTAAAGACAAGCAGTGGATCAAACACACTTTGGTTATTTCCCAGGGTTTGGAACCCTGCCATGCTCACATTAATTATTATAGGAGCTCCATCTGTGATTGTCCTTCAGTGGCATTAGCAACTTATTGAATGCACTCACACTTTCCCCCAATCTTTCCCTTCAACACACACACACACACACAGGCATCAGAAATGCGCACACACACCTCTGCCAGTGTCCTCCCCTGCCCTTCAAAATCATGCACCAACAAAAAGTTCGGCTCCAATCTACCTGCTCTGTATCAAGAGAGGGTTTTTTTATGAGCAACTTGTTTCATCAAAAAATAAGAAGCAGGAATTAATTAGGCATTTCCTTTATGTCTGGGGCCAAAGGATTTACGACTTCACCAGAGGGTTGACAATATAGTCGTGGTGTGATCATCAGGACTCGGAGCCTGAAATCATTTAATCTTCTATTTCATATACTAGAGAGGACATAATAGTCCTCCACTTATCAAAATTGGGTATAATTAACTGTAAGAGGAAAACGTTTTCAAGATAATGAACATTATAAGTTATCCACAAACCGATGAAATAGCAGGGGGAAGATGATAGCTCCATCTGGATGTGACTGTTTTTCAAATCTGTCCTCTCCTCGCTCCTCTAGGAAGTAAAACAGTTGCTCTTCCTCCGTAACAGTTGCTCTTCTTTTTTTAGGCGAGACGGATCTGAACAGAAAGGTTTACACTTTGAAAAAAGACACAACTGTTGGGGAAGGTCAGAACATGCGATGCATGCATTAACAGCTTTCCCTTTTATGAAATCTGACAAACCCAGAGCAGGCAGGGAAGTCTCAAAGAGCTCAGAGAACAGGTAGAAAACTTCAAGAGCCACAGCCCAATCTGAGGGAAGCAATACAGAGAGGCAGATGATGCACTGTAGGAGCTTTAAGGGGTTTGAAGTTAGCAAAGCAGGAAGTTGAAAGAACTAAAGAAGGCCCTCTTTTCTCTAAAGACCCATTGTAATAACTCAATAACAGAGGAAGGAGAGCCGCTTTACGTTCCTGCGGTCCAACGCTGCTCGCAACATCCCACACCGGCAAACAGAGTTTGGTTTCTAGCGACTGAATCAGAACTCCTTTACAGGTGACAGAGAGCGGGCGGTGGAGACGCCGCCATAGGAGGCCTGTAAGCAGCGGGAAAGTATCTCCAGACGTAACAATGAGCCAACAGAAATTAAGAACCGAAACTGGATTGTTTACAAACCAAGCCAGTAGACATATAATTAGATCTGCGCTACAACAATGGTGACGAGTGATCCAAGTGCTAAAGCCGACAGTCTGAGACAGTCAGAGGGAAACTCAGTGTCTGGTAGATATAATAGAAGTTACCGCTGGAAGTACAGTATGGTCATGAATTAAAATGAAAAACAAATGTGTGAAGAAAACAACAACATTTAGGCCACAATAGTAAAAATGAAATGAACTTGCAGACTGTAAAAAGAATTATACTAAAATATGTATTGCACAGTAAAACAAAATGTGGGTGCAGTAACAGGTATGTTTTAGATGTAGGACAGGTGTGTGCATAAAGAGATGATTTGCTGCTTTACTTGTCGTATAAGAAAGTAAACTAAATATCATTTATTGTGCTGGATCAAACCAGACATGAGAAGCTGCTACTCTAGTTGCAGCCCTACAAACTATTATGAATGAATAATAAAAAAAAAATGTCATATTATATCTGAATACATCAGATAATTAAATTTGAAAAAAAAACACACTCACTTTGACTTTGAATTCTCCTGCACAGAAACCTGCGCCTGAATGTCTCACCGGTTGTGGAGAGCAAATCCAAATCAGCACTCCTAACCCTCTAATCCATTTAAATTTTATTTTTAAAATGAAATTTAAATCATTCATGATGCCTGATCTGTGCAACACGCAGGCTGCAGTGTATTACAGGCAGCTTGGATAATAACATTTTTGAGAAATTTGCCATTTTATTTAAACAGAAAGGCTGAAAAAAAAAAAAAAAAAACAGTGTTGATGTTGATTTTTTTTTCTCCTACTCTGCCTTAGAGAATATTGGTGTATTCAATCCAAATGAGCGGGAAATGGAAGTGCATGAGCCACTGCACACCTACAATGTGGGATATGTGTCAGAACAAAACGCGGGAATTCTTTAGAAAATAGTCCATTCAGACGACAACAACAAAAAAAAATCTATTTTTAATTAAATGAATTCGTGTTTTTCAAAAGCAATTTACAGCTTGTGTTCTCTGAAGGCGTCGTTTCAGTAAAACACCTTTTAACGCCTAAACAGCCATCGTTGGGCTGCTCCACAGATCTCTAATCACAGCTGATAATTGACCTCATCACTGGATTCCATTTCAAAACCTTAAACACACGTACTTTTTGGTTTCTTTGCAGTAACGCGCTGCATCCTCGGCGCTTACATCGAGTTTTGGTGTGAAATTCATTGCTTACTAAACATAGCGTGGCCCCTCAGCTGTTACTCTGCTGCATCGGTGGCTCTTTTTTGGCTGCTTTTAGCTTCACAGGGGCAGGAAGAGAAGAGTGTAATGTGTTTGAACAGTTCTCTCAGGCTGTAATCTCCTCTTAGCACAAGGAGCTCAATTAAGCCATATGTTGATGCCACATTATAACCCAGACACATCAACTGTTGGCTGAAGAACTGTGTGAGTGGGACACAGCCACATCCGGAGCACTCTCCTATAATCCGGCTCTTCTGTGCCAAAACTCTGCCTGTGATTGTAAATCACAAAGCAGATAAGGAAATCAGGTTAGCATGAAAGAAGTGAATTGCTTCATGGCGTGAAGACTATTTAGGTGATTAGGAGGAAGCGGCGTCGGTGAGGAGAACACGCCACAGCGCTGCTTCCAAGGCCCGTGTCATCGTTCTGTGCTATTTCTAGAATATTTAGTTTCCTCACAGACCCAGGGTGTGGAGTTTGAAAGATGTGGGCGTTTACCAGACACAGAGGTTATAAATTTGTAGTTTCCAATACCAAGCTCAAATAAGCCTCATAATAAAGCCGGAAAGAGGTTATACCCACAGTATTTGAATTATTGGTTTGCAGAGAATATAGAGCTGCGAGGTAAGAAAAAAAAAAAAAACTGGCCACAGATGTGAGACACTGCTTTGACTGAAGGTAGAACTTAGTGTCAGCAGCAAGCTGGGCTTCCCCACCAGGCGTTTTCACAACCTGTATGTATCAACTGAGCACCATGTCTGCAGCCCAGCAGGGCGTAATGGAGATGGGTTAGAATAATCCTAGGAGCTGTTATAGGTGTGTGCCAGTCAGCCTGTGAGAGTGACCGAGGCTCTCTGGGCTCTTTCACTCGCTCGCTTCCCCGGGGGAGAGAAAAGGACATCGCTGCGTGAATTAACCTTCACTTAATCCAAGTTTGGAGACTGAAAAACTCGTAGTTGTTGGTTTTTGTGCAAGAAAAAACTCCAAATACAAACGCTGGAATATATTGATAACAAGGTGGGTTTGTGATATTTGGTGTGTTTTGGATCAATACTGAATGTGTCGGGTTTTTATTTTTTGTAGATAAGCTAAAGTCTTTGTGTCTCCCTGTGAACACACACATGTCGGTGCCACAGAGCGCCCTGTGGGTGGCAGATGTCGACTGTACGAGGACATTCGGTTTCTCACTGAAACAGTAACCAGTTGTAACAATGTCTCAGTTTAACACCCCGTGAATCCCTCTCATGGAACATAACAACCTTTCTCCCTCTGTTTCTGTCTCTCCTGCTCCTCTGGGGCAGTGGCCCCTAATTAGAAGCAGAGCTGCTGGATAGACATTTTCTTTAACAAGGTGAAAGCAACTGAATGGGACTAGCATAAACGAGGCAGAATATCAACACTGCGACTCCTCCGTCTGAGCTCTACAAGTTTTGGGGGGGAAGAGTGTTTAACATACTGTTGGAATGACAATCTGCTGTTGCCTTATCCCCTCTTGCAAAGCTGTGAAGCGGTCCTTCTCCTGCTGCAGAATATATAAATCTATCTGTGCCTCAGAATCTCCAAATTAAACATAGAGGCAGGCGCTTGGAAAATGAAAATGTAAATCTGACTGGGAAAAGCATTTGAGGTTCCTTTGCTTTGAGGAAAGAAAGAGATCTACACCAGCGCCTTCTTGCTGTGTTTGTGACCTTTATCATTTGGCTCCTATTTAATAAGCCCTAAACAAGCTGCAGAGAGTCTGTTCACCGTGAAACATTTAGTTAACTCTTCAAGGTTACATCCGCCGTCACTGTTCCAGGTTCTTCTCTGAATGAAAGAGGACGCCGGCGAGAGACAGACAGACAGACAGACAGACAGCCAGAGGAGGGATTGAGCGTGAATCCTTGCAGCGGAAATCTTTTTGAACTTATGACTACATTATAGAACGTAGCCTCTGTGTAAAAATCCAGCCGGCTTTGGTCGGAGACAGACTCATTAGGTGTTTTAGTTTTTGAAAGACGAAAACTTTCAGCGGTTCAAATGGTTTGCCTCGGACCTGTTTTCATTGCTTTCGCAGCGTTCAAGTGGGGAAATTCTTTGAAGAAGGAGATTAAAACCATGTGATCATTTTAATGAGATCATTAGCCAAGAATTAAGATCTATGTTTGTAACTCTCATTAACAAAAATACCAACCGAATGCCAGGAAAGATTTTTTTTACATCCTGCATATTTTTGATTTGGGTCCGTTTCCTCTTTCTTTCCACTGCGGCTCTTTTTTTTTTCTTTGCTGTTGTTCTTTCTGTCACTTTGCTACGTTTTTGTTTGCTCTCTTATTGCATCAAGGTAAAGGGAAGGTGGGTTAATCTCTGCCTGTGCTCTCTGTCTTTCAGGCTCTTTGGTACAACAGGGAACTGTGCTGCCTGCAGTAAACTGATCCCAGCCTTTGAAATGGTGATGAGAGCCAGAGATAATGTTTACCATTTGGACTGTTTTGCCTGTCAGCTTTGTAACCAGAGGTAAGAATGGGGGATCGCACACAACAGCATCGCCTTTTTTTTAAGCGCTAAAACGGCCGGTCGCTTAAATATTAGTGACTCATTGGTGCAACTGAAATTATATCTTCTAGTACGTTTTAATAGCGCTCTATTGCAAACCACAGGTTGCAAAAAAATCAAACTGTCGTTGTCCTGTTGTGTTGTAGGAATAAAGGTTGCTTTACTGCATGTGCAATGCCCCGCTAATTATTTTCTATTATGACACACTGCCAGCCAATTTGTCCTCGTTTGTGCCTAAATCTGTAAATCTTTTAAGCCAGCGGGATGTAAAATTAGCTCTTTTTCTTATGTGTCCAGGAGGTTAAAAAAAAAAACCTCCTCCAGAGGTGTGCATGAGGGAGAAAAGACCCACATCGGTGTGAAATGATGTTTCCTAAGGGAGAGGAACTATTATGAAATTGGAGAGAGCACAAAGCCTATGCTGTGATGTACATAGAATATGACATACCCAAATATTGCTTTTTCCCATTAATATACTGTCAGTAATGGCACCACTCTGAGAGCAGAACGTCCTTTGCATGCTTGTCAGGGGTGCTGTGACCCTGTTCCTCCACACAGCACAAGCCCATTAACCTTCTGCAGGCCAGATTCAGTTACCATAGTGAACACCTGCTGTAAGGGAATTATGACTGCAGTCTCTCTTCTCAGCTGGCAGACACGAAGCCAGGTCTCATCTGGCATAGCATTGCCATGGCTGTGACTGTTACCAGCTTTATTTACTGTGTTACCAGCCTGGCACATCACTAAAGCCAAGCTATTTTCAGCTATATTCTTATCTTCGCTCCCCTTCAGTCACATTATGGAGCTGTGTCCACTGTCACACAAACAAACAGCAGCATAGAGGAGGAGAACATCAGCAGGGCAGGCTGCTGCGTGTTATTCTCCCTCTTCAATTGGCTCTGAGACTTTAGAGGGAAAAATGTTCTGGAGCACTGGAACCAAACTGCTAACCCCGTAGCAGAGTTTCCTTGGAAACTCTGGCGGCGCCACCGCGGCTTTTGCCAGGCCGGAGAGAGCTGACCTGCCTTTCACTGGGTGCCAGCGCTCGTGTCCGTTTGCTTTGAACCAGGATAGCTTTTTAATCTACTTCTATTTGAAGCCGCACATTTATGATGACCATCAAAACGGGCTCCGAGTGCGCCGAGGCACGGCGTCGGCGTGCGCGAGCCAAATGTGCGCAATCAAATGAAACCGTCGTTACCTACTGATCTTAAATGCGACGCCTCTAACTGCCAGAGCCGGACGGAGTCGGCCGGGCGGCGGCTTTGTCAGGACGCCAGCGCTAATCGTCTTTGTGCTTCTAACGGCGGCTTTTGTCTTGTGTTTGTGTCTGCCAACAGGTTTTGCGTGGGGGACAAGTTTTTCCTTAAAAACAACATGATTTTGTGTCAAATGGACTATGAGGAGGGCCAGCTGAACGGCAGCTTTGAGACACAGGTTCAATAGTTGGAACCTCACGGCAGCAACAGTCGGCTCCACACTTTACACAGAAAGATGGATGTTCTGCTGCACTTGGAAAAAAGACAAGCGTCTGTCTGCTTGCCTGCAATACTTTTTAAGACCCCTTTATCAGTCCCTAAGGACTCTATTGTACATGTTCATCTTTTTGCCCCTCCCACACCCCAACACTGAGCAGTTACAGATTTTGATGTACAGTTGTGCCTGCTTAGCTGAGCACTGTATTGCTTGTATGTTTTGTGAAATTTGTTTCAGGTTTGTTTTCTGTTTCTTTTAGAAATGGTTCACTGGAGGGTATGTACAGTCTGTTTTCTCTGTATATATAAACTGGAACATTTATTTTATGAAATGTAATGCAATTTTATTACTAGTGTGAATTAAAGATTCTTAAATGTTCATAGTGAGTTTTTTTCTCTTACCAAAACCAAAGTTGTTGGAGGAGGTTTAAGCCCATGTGTTGATATGTAATCATGTATCCAGAAAACTGCAATGCCATGAAAAAAAAAAAGAGAAAAAAAAAAAGCCTTGCAAGAGAAAAATATATTTGAAGTCCTCTTTAAAACATGATGCAACAAAACAAGTTTTATTACATTTTGCAGAGTTCTGATGGAATTAGAAATGCTGTTTAAAATGAACTAAATAAGATTTTATTTGGAATAAAAGAATGCTTCTCCAAAACTGTGTTGTTGTGAGCGTGCAGGTGTCATGAAAGGGAGTGAGATAAGCCGGGCTGCTCTCTGTGATTCATGCTTCACTAATTGCCATCTGATTATGAGGGTGAATTGGCCTGGAAATGAAATGCAACAGCAAATAAATTAGAGAGAAAATAAATGCTCATTGAGTTTTGAGCTCATTCAAACTCATCAGCGACAGAAGTGCGGCGCTGTATTAAAAAAATCCTTTTCCCAGAAGACTGGGTTAATGGAGACGTGTGACGCTGTCTGTTTATCTGATGAGGTTATATCTGATGCACACACACACCAGGAGCCGACGACGCACCACGTCTGGTAGAGCTGTCAAATATTCGGCTGATCCGTCAAGTAATAATCCACTTCAGTGACTTCTCTTATTACACGTAGCTGAATGAATTGATCTCTATATTAGAGAAAATGATAGCAGGTACCAATAAATGAAGATTATTCGCAGCAGGTAACCCGATATCGGTGATAAACAGCCATATAGGAGGATTAATTAGAGCGCTGCAGCCATAACCAGTCGTTCATTTCAGTTTATTATTTCACTGGTCTGCACCCAGTTTGGTGTCAAAGTTCTCTGAGCTGGTTTTGGACCATTTCAATGAGCTGAATCCAAACATCACACTGGTTTTGCTCAATGAGGTCAAATTTTGATGCACTTTTTTTTACATTTTTGTGCACATGTACGGGTATCTGTGCTTTGAATCGTACAAAATTATTTTTCTATTTCCTGAAATGAACAAATTCTGAAACCTTTACAAGTTGATGCTGTAAATATTTGCAAGTGAATTAAATTTAGATGGAAAGTTTAGCCCCTGGTTTATGAGCAACACATTAGAGTCACGTGATTTTATCTGAGTGAACGCCGCCGGATGGTGTGATCATAATTTTAGTTGCAGTTTATGATAGTTTTCTCTGCTTCAATATTGTTTTATATTTAGTGTTCTTTCCCTCAATACATACATTGAAAACAAACGGCTTCGGCCAGAAGGGCTTGTAGAAATACGCCTGATGTCTTCATCTGTGGTGAATACGCTCTGGTTGCAAACAGATACCCACTCACCAACTTCATAAAACCTGCTTTTCATGCTTATTTTGGCATGAAGCTAATCGCTAATGTCAAAGAATGTATTCGATTTAGTGGCAAAATCGATTTTTTAAAAATCGAGTTGGCATAAAAACCTGACCGATACAGGAAAGCTGACGTCGTTTTTGGATTCAGGGTTACAAAAATGTCCAAAATCAGTTTAAAACAAAATCCTGGACACCTTAAAAAAATATTTTTTTTGTAACCCAGTGGTACTAAATATAGTTTATAATACTGAGCAGAATTTTAGAATTAATTCTGGAGCAAATATGAACAAATTCTGATAATCTTACTATTGCCATCATGTAACTATTAGCACAATTTAAATCATCTATTTACCTTCTAGCTCGGTACCAAGTAACATTCATGGGGCGTGCACAGAGGTCACCAGATTTTAATTTCACTCCGGTATAAAGATATCACACGTTACCAGACCTCGTATTCGTCAGAGAAACAAAAAGGTTTGGCCGGCGCTCATTCAGTGGGAGGATTCCTCTCACCAGTCTGTGCTGAAACACAAGCTGCTCGTCCATTTGCGATTGATGTACGTTTGACGTAAAGGCCCCAGATATAGCCGTACAATCCTAAAAAAAATAAATTAAGACACGCAGGTTGGCTAAATGTGGTTCAGCTGAACGAGCCTTTCATACGTCTCATCTCCACCACCGTTAGCATCCAGCACAGCATCACTTCCTCCTTTTTTTGGGGGCAAACTTCAGATTTCAGCTCAGGTGTGACATTCTGTAGGCACTCTCCGAGCAGCAGGACACAGAACAGCAATATAATTTGCTAACACATAAATCAAGTGTGCAAAGAGCATTAATTAGAAATTCATTAAAAATTCAGACTCACCGGCAGGTGTGCAAATAAAGGATTAGGTAGACATCAATTATACCACATAAGAGAACATTTTAATTGCAATTCCTGGATTGATTTACAGAGGGAAACAATCAGGCTCCACGCAATATGGCTGATTGCTCATTTTCCCCCAAAATAATGAGGAAAAGCCCCCTCACCAGGTAACCGTCCTCAGCTGTAGGTTCATGCACACATATACAGACTGAATGTTGTAAAGGCATGCACATCTATCCATCTATCTATCCATTGATCCATCTATCTATCTATCTATCTATCGTGTGCACATGCTCACAATGCACATTTCTCTTCGCTCATATAAAACACACGACATGCTCACAGACGCTATTAAGACTCATACACACAAAGAATTACAAAACAAGACACACACACACACACACACTCGGGGACATACTCACACACATAAATACACATGCACTGCAGCTTGGCATTCCCATCTGCTTGTGTTGGTGGAGAAGTTCTTAAGCACCAAATGTTGCGCTGTTATGACTCAAGTTTGTGAATTCTCCAACCTCCTCTGTGTTCCTGATTACTGCATTATGGCATCTGCTTAATTAGCTTGGCTGGTGTCATATGTTGCACACGAGGGGGTGTTAAAAAGTGCCCTTCCCTCTTGCTCATTATCTGCCTCGATTCATGTGATGTATAATCTCTCTTGACAGGCATTCATATTGACATAGGGACAGCTGTCAGCGGCGCGCGGTCATAAAGGGTGCACGTATAGAACGGAAACCACAAGGAGAGCAGATAAGTGGAGAGACTGCCAAGATCCTAAATGAAAACTAGCGATTCCTCGTTTCATTCTGGATCCATCGGCTCTGCAACACTTCTAATTATACGGAATTTAATTTTATGGTTGAGAGTTTTTTGGGAGCGGGAACTGATAGTAGGCTATGCATTCTGATTACTACAGGTAATATTCAAAACTAACCTCCTGCCAGTGTGTTTTCTAAATTAGCGCGGTGTCCGACTCTTGGCGAGGAATCAACCTCATTACTGCCATATGGGAAATCCTAATCATTATCCGCAAAACAGTTTTGGACAATCAGTTAAATCCCAACAACTTTCTTGGTGGAGGAAAGAGCTCGAGGATTGGAAGGATATTTGTTCTGTGTCGGAATACAAAAGTGTTGCTGTGCTACAGTGATGTCAGGGTTTACTGCCACCACACAACACGAGTCAACAGATCTACAAAGTTTGTACCATTCAGCGCCAACGTTTTGTGTTTCTACAGTGTGTGCTCAGGATAACTATAGTCTGGATAAAGTAAACTCAATCTGGTTACGACCAAATGAACTGCAGTTAAGCTACGGTTAACTGAAAGATCAATGTTATGGTTAAAAAACATAAATAGTCATGAGGTGTGACGTGGGAAGAAAACTCTGATCTACCAGCTCTGATCAAGTTTAGACGAGCTACAAACTCGACAACCGTCCAGAACCTGTTGGCCTTCAGTTTACACGTTACTGCAGCACAAAATTAGAATAATAAAACTCTGTTGTGCATGTGTTGGTTCACAATCAGAGTCAAAACAACAATTTCATGACTAGAATTATTCCAGTGCAACGTGGGTTCATGACGTAAGAGTTTTCTCTCTGAACAGTCGTCGAAAAAGCGACGGTCGGTGTAAACAGTCTATCGAACGCCCACATTTCAACCATATTACGCAATAATGAAGAATTTCATTCTTCTATGCAGCAACAATAATCATTCTGGAGGCTACAAAACAACAACAACAACAACAACATATCTGAGGAGGGGGCGCAATAAGAGAAACAGGCAGGAATCGTACCTTCCTCGTCTTTGTTAATCAGCGTCATAAGATATCGACTGTTTCAGAGTAAAAATACACCACAGGGTCAAAACTGTCGATATTGAGATGGCATTTTCTACCGTTGGAGGAGTCTAAGCATTAATTCCTACGCAGGTGGGCTGCAGCAGGAAGAGCATCTTCTTATTCTACATTAACTTATCAGAACCAGAACCAGATTCATTGGCAGGTATAGTTCACACAATACCAGGAGTTTGTTCTGGTGCAACAATCCAACTGCTCCCAGTACAAGAAGCTTCCTGTTGACAGCACGCAGCCCAAACAGCTCCACGTTCAGACGTTTTCTATGAAACATTAAATGCAATTACGTCCTCTAGTAGACTTTTGCAGCTAATGCAATATGAGTTTAAAGATCGAAATCAAACTACAGCAAAGAAAAGGATCAAAATAATTACGGCAGTTTGTGTTTTGTGACATAAAAAAGAACGAATGTCACCCAGTTTTGAACTAGAACGTCAGTGTAAGATAAAAAAAAATACAATTTGAAATCTATAATTTACATAAACCATCATGTTTCAGAGACAAAGCATGTTTTTTTTTAGCACAGTTATGTAACATAAGTGAAAATATGTGCAGAGATTCTAACTGTGGTCAACTGATTATTTTTCCCCTTGACAAAAACAAAAAAAAAAGATTTTCACAACCACTCAGAAACTCCAACATATGTTCCATTGATTCCTAATGGGGCTGCCTGTGCTGCGCGCAAGAGACTGCAGAGGGCAATTAGCTACACGTGGCTTTGATTAGCGCCGATTCCACAACAGCGCTGGAAGGTGTGCAGAAAACAAAATGCTAAATTACTGCCGAAGCTCTTTGTGACAGAACGGCAATAAAATGGAAGAAACTATTTAAATTCATGGTAATAACAGGTAAATGTGAACATGTTAACTATAGCATGGTGCCCGTGGCTAAGATTATGCATATTCTACCTACAAACAGCCTGCGCCAAGCAATGCATATAAAACTGAAATAAATGGCTACAGATGCATGAACTTGCCCTGAAAGAGGTTTGCTTACTCTGTGATCTCATTCTTAAATGAAACCAATTTGCCTAGAAATTGGTTCTAAGGCCTAATGTTGAACTCTGCACATCAGCTCCGCCGCACACACACACACACACACACACACACACGCGGGCGCACACACACACACACACGGGCGGGCGCGCACACACACACACACACAGCTAGCTTTTACAAACACACTTTCACAGTCACACTGCTTCCACCCCTTCCCTCGCTGCAAATCATGTTTGACTTTGAAGTGCTAATTTTGGAAGTTTAGCCAATTTTTATTTGCTGCTTTGAAATGTATCCCCTAAGCTGCTGCACCAGCAATGAAATATACAGACCTTTACAATGAGGGATAAGTGACCAAAATGAGAAGCGCCTGGTTTTCTTCCTAACATTATATAACTGTGAATAATCCCCACATAGCATTTTCTCCTGTGCCATCACAGCCTCAATTTATATTCAAAAATATTATGCAGACTTTTTACTTCTTTTTTTTTTTTTTTTTGCTCATTCCCCCCAATCATCCCTACCTAAAGTTGGAGCTAATTTAAGATATCTACAATGCAATGCAGCAAAAAAACAGAACGTTTTTCACATTATTGCTTACTTTTTTTTTTTTTTTTTTGAGAACAAAAAGCAGAGAGTAAAACAGCAAACGGTTTCACAGAATACCTGATGTGTGTGTGTGATAACGGGAATGTGTGTCATTAGTGCAGAAGTGAAAACAAGAGTGCAGGCCTTCATTTCTGTCCTGCACTTATTCCCTTCAGCAGCATCTAAATCCTGATAACAAAGCGCAGCTCGGGAGCATGTGGGCCTGATCATGAATAAACAATTATACTTCTGATACAGGGACCCTTTGTCAACACTAAAATGGCATTACAGTTATGGCTACTGAGCTCCGTCCCTCTGTTGTACAAAAGCCAACCCAAACACTGCCTTAGTAATAGACGTGGCGGTGTTTACCGCCGCCATGGATGCAAGGATGACCTCAATCACAAGCCTTTTTTAACTGCTTTCAGCGGGAGCTAGGGCATTGTATAGTAAAATAAGTTGATCAGATTGGCTCCTCACCAAGCGGCCCAGCTAATAACATGGCAAGCAAAGAGCTTGAGGGAGAGAAGATTTGGAATGTGGGCCCCTCCACTTTCCAGCGCCGCTCTGCTTTAACACAGTCCTGGACTTGGCAATAAATTGCTTTGGTAATCAGCTTTTTGAAAAGCTTATTTACTGCTTGTTTTGTGTTTATTGTAGTTCTCAGAATAAAATATAAAATTGGATTTTATTACATGTGCAATTTTGCTCCCTCATAACGAACAGCCAGAGCGAGCAGCACCTTGTTGAGTCCGGATGATCCAGACGTATATAGTATATTATTTTTATCATCTCTGTTTTGATTACGTCTCCTTACACTCCTCAGGACGGACACCATGGGAACGGATGAAGACAGTTCATGTGAAAAAGGTCCAAAAAACAGGGATCAGAAAGTCTACCAGCGTTACTGTGTGTTTGTGTACGAGAGCAGAAAAGGAAACTGAGAGTAGTTTGTGCTGCTCGTACAACTGGAATATAAGATAAGATGTAGCTCGACTTTACAAACTGCTCAGAGCACGTGCTCAGCGCTGCTTTCACGGTTCCATCATTACGTACGAAGTGCTTTTGTGGAGCGCCGTTAACGTAAAGCTAACACGGCGTCACCCCACTGGCTTGTTTCAGGCTTTGTTGTCAGCATTCAGAACCCTTTTGGTTTTCACTTCATCTTATTTAAGCTTTGTGAATGCATTTTACTACAAGCTATGACAGAACACGCAGCGCTATGAAATTCAACCAATCCCCGACATCAATCTCAAACGCTTGCTTTTTTTTTTTCAGTCTTCACAATATTGGCACAAAAAAATAAAATGTTCAACTTCAAAGAATCCTTTCATTTCTTTTTTTTGTCTCAACAACACAATTTTAAATCAACTCTAAATCAAAACCACTGTTATGAGCGACAAAACATCTGACGGGCGACTTCTGAGCGGCTCATTCAACGTCTCCAACAGCATCCAGAAGAAAAAAAAAGCATTTCAGAGGCGTTTGTCAGCCGCCCGTCCCACACGCGTGTGATGGAATGAACAGGCTTATATGCTAAATAATTCAGCTGTCTACATGGGCTGCGTAATGGCTTGTATTTCATTCCCTCTACAGGTGCATACACCTGACCCGAAGGGTATTTTTATACAGTGGCTGTGTGCTGCCAGAACACGGGTGACCTACACTCACTGTTGTGCCTGAACACATCCTGTGTAGACCCAAATAGAGGACCAGAGCTGAAGCTGCTGCTCTACTATGAGACAAGGTGCCACAACCTGTGTCATGTCTTATCCTTTGTAAAATGATGTACGAAAAGCTTCAGAAACCCCAAAAGGTTTTAGTCGATACAACCGAACCTTTATGCACAAAAGATAACTGCAATTATCAAACTTTGTACGTATACTTCTAATTACATCGACGCTTTTAATTACTAATCTGTGAACCAGTCAACAAGAGTTGTGATGAAGAACTATTGTATCTGGAAGAAAAACAGGCTGATTTAACTGCCGTCTCCTTCAAAGTCGACTTCTTGTGCAGCGATGTGGAGCTCCTGCCACGTCTGACAGGCTCTCTTCAAGTCCCTTTCTGTCCACCTGCATATTTGGAGTTTCACCGTGGAGGTTAAACCTGCACAGAGAACAAACACCAGATTGTTTCAGACCGACCCGACCTCCGTGTTGAGGATCCCCAAGACTCATCAGGTCAGCAGTGAAGCCAAGAACATGTTGTTGTTCTGCGTTCGTGGGGTCGTGCATCACGAACTCATCCCTCAACGTGGCATCCTGAGGGAGAACTTCTGGTGCAACTGTGGACCAACACTACTTATTACTTCTGCCTGTTTCCCAAAAGGAAGCTGAAGGTGGAGGCGAGCTGCGGGAGATCAAGAGAGCGTCACAGATGGTGCTACACAATGGGACTTCCTGGGAACCATCCAGACGTGTAAGGAGCACTGGGAGCACTGGGAGCAGTGCTTCGCTGCACAGGAAGAGGACTCTGAAGGGACGACGACGAACCGTAAATCAGGTGCAGGTTTTGTTTCCTATAGGCACAGTTTTAAAACCTTTTGATCGCACGTCACACAGGTTCAGACCACAGATGATATCTACAGAATATCCAACAGCTACATACTGCACCCGGACTGTAAAGTAAAGTAAGTACTGCAAACTAAACTTCAGTTAAATGTGCAGGGACTTCATGCAACTTTATAGTTTGACAGATTTTGTTCTATAACTTTGAAAGGAAACATACCAAGCTTGCTTTTTATTTTTTATTATTTCCAGTCAGATTAATGCTTTTATTGCAGTAGTTTGGTTCTTATATTTAAAACAGACGATCATAACATCCTTTCGTACATGCTGTCTACCACAATGCTACATGTTGGGCCAATGACTTCGCTTCTTTTTTCATTAGTTATTATCTGTTACTGATTTTCACCCATTTTCTCATATTTATAGTAAATGAAACTCTGGACATAACTGAGTGGCAGCAAATTCGATTGTGAGTTTCCATCTACGACATGAATATTGTCTAAAACAAAATGTCCAGTTGTTGAGCTGGTTAAACCTGGTTTTCTCCTGCAGCCACAGCGATAACCGTTAAGCTTCGTGATTTAAAGGTGGTCCGACGTTGTGAACGGGAAGCCGACACCTTTTCGTAATTTGTTTAGGAATTCCTCAGAAGTGTGATCACTCATTTGATGTGTGTTTGGTTTACGGGATGCACCGAGGATTTTAAATAAAGGTTGTCCAATTCTCTTCCTCCCTCCTCGGCGCCGTGTCGCTATACGGCAGAAAGCACCGGCCTGTACATACACTGCTCTGCTGCGTCTCCATGTGCGTCCCTGCAGGAGTGTGTGTCGTACACCGCACTGGGAAAAGTCAAGCAGCGACACAGTCAACACAGACTTCCTGAAACGCCTGCCAATATTAATAACCGAATATTACCCCGCGCCTTCTGCACGTTAGGTCCACTGTAACTTCCACAGCTCGTCCTTTTCAAATTCAGCAATTATTCTGGTGGCACATAGTTACAATGAAATCCAAATTAGATCTCTGTAGCACTGACATACTTTCTGCTAGCAGGTACAGGATGCCTCATATATGATTAATTAATTGCGGCAGCCTGCCATCTGTGTTTTAACTGATTAAATAGCTCACAAAGTGGGATGCACCTTTTGATGTGAACCTTTGGGGAGCTGGCTCTGTCTTTGTATTTCTACCTTGATTAAGCACAATACTCCAGCACTTCCTCCAGCCCTCCATTTCAAAGTCTCTTTAATTTGGGAGGAAAGGACACAAAGGCATTTGGGCTTCTTTAAAATGTTGCCCATTTCCAGTAGTCAAGGGCCTGTCTTCTTCTTCTTCTTCTTCTTCTCCTCTCCTTCCTTTTTTTCCTTTTTTTCATAAAGTGAATGTTTCACACAGGGCTGGGTTGGTGAGCAAGCATCGAGCTTTCAGATAAAAATTGATTCCAGTAAATTCTCACCTGAGATCCATCACGGTGAAAGGCTTTAAAAGGTCACACATGTAATAAGTTCCTATGGTCTCAGTCCCTCCAATAATAGGCCTTTAGTCTGCCATGGAAGGCTGGTATATAGAAATAATTGAGTAATCTGTGGACCATTCAATTCAATCGTGGGACTCAGTGACAGTGCAAGGCCTGCTGGGCTGTGAAGAGGTTGTTCTGGAGAGTCTTTCTGCTGCCAGGGAAATGGTTTGTCCCCTAAAGCTATGCACCTCCATCTTTGCAGCAGCACAGCGGATCGCTAACATTTCAGAGGCTCTTCCGGGCCGAGCCTCGTGTCAGCGTTTCATACGAAAGAACGGGACATGACGGAACATGCCTGAGAGCGCTAATTAAATTAAAAGTGTTAAACTATACAGTGAAGTGCATCTGATGTAAAGAGCAGGATGACTGAGTGCATCTGGATCTGAAACATGTGAGATAAGAACAAGGGCCCGGTCGGGCTCGGTCTGGGTTTTTATGGTTCAGATTGCTGCTGCAAAAGAGTTATTGATAACTGACCATTCACCTTCCTCTTACGTCATCAAGCTGTTTGTGTAGTTTATAATGATAATGATGTAACACTGTAAATGTCTGACACCATTTTAAACATTTGGGTTCAAATGGGTTCACAAACATCGACAAAAATCAGATCCTCGGTTCTGTCCAGCAGCCGTTGCCTGCTGACCCAATATTGGTGGCGAGCAGATTTAAGTCAAGTCAATTTTATTTATATAGCGCAGTTAACAACATACGCCATCTCACAGCGTTTAACATGGTATGGACCAGGGATCTCCAGCTCTGGTCCTCGTGAGCTACTGTCCTGCAGGTTCTAGACGTTACTGCAACACACTGGACTCAAACTAATGGATCATTAACAGACTTGTGTAGAACTGGAGTCTAAAACCTGCAGGACAGAAGCTCACGAGGACTGGAGCTGGAGATCTCTGGTCTGGACCTTACAGATTTACCCTCTGCAGCTCGTTAATCAGGCTCAAGTTTCAGGCTCGTCATTTCTCATTACCAGCTAATGAAGCAATGAAGGATACACAGAAATAAAGAAATGGATCTGACGTAGCATCAAGCTAGTTTGTTTTAGTGTCATAATAAAGGCAGGAAAAATAATATCCAACTCATATGTCATTTAGATATTTGGCCAAACCTAATCGTGCGACAACCTACTGGAGCAAAAGACTGTAGGTGCAGATCTAACAAAACCAAAAACCAAATAAACAACAGGACAGTGGCTTAATATCCTTTAAATGGATCTATGTTAACACATGCAAGTGAAATTCATGCAAAAATTCTTAGGTTACATCAGTGACTGTTCTTTCCAGCTCGGCTCGGAGCACCAAAGCCCGTGTACCAAACCCACGATGACAACCATGTCCAGAGTTTCACGGTACCGGGCTGAGGCCGGTGTTGATGTCGACCCACAGCCATCTCATCAAACTAAAGAAGGTATAGAAGAAATCTAAATACCAGGATCAGTGGCTCAGTGAGGTTCTCTGGCTACAGGAGGTAAAAGGAGAAGACATGGGGGCATGAAAACATTCAAGCAGTGCATCTTTTGGATTCTGAAGGTCGCATGAAATTTAGCTTACATGTGAAATACAGGTAATACTGAAAACCTTAGAGACATGCACAGAACCACAGGAAGCTCATCAATGTCGTAACAAAGGCAGTTAAGTTCTCCTGCATGTACGACAGCAAAACAAGATGTTCTGTGGACTAAATCCAATCCAATGATAAAGAAACAGGGACTTAAATCCTACATCAGTGTTAAAGCACATCAGTGGACAGAGATTCTGTCCTCATCAAAGAGCTTCATGATAGACGGAGACAAAGAATCTCACACTGTGACTCTGCATTTTGTAAAAATAGGAAACGTATCAGTACATCAAAGTAAAGCGTGTGCATGCTGACGGCTGTTTTTCAATTAGCACCAAACAGCCTGTGATTGTCTGTAGAACGCAGCTTCTCTAGTCATTAGGTTCTCAACAAGAGAAATCTAAGTTTTTTTTATTCCCCCATAGATTTTATGAATTCTCAGGGTGACGCTAAAAACTGAATCATTGTTCTTCTGGGAATCTATGATGCAACAAAAAAAAAAACTGGGTTTGCAGAGCCGGGTGACGGGTGCCAGGAGGGGCTGGAGAAAACAGTGGCGCTGACAGCAGATGGTGCAGCAGTTAATCTTGGAAGCAGCAGAGAGGTCGCTGTCCATATTCAGGGGTAGCAGGAGAACATGTGTTCCCCACCATCAATCACTAGCGGGTGTTTCTATACGTCCTCATGAGCTGATCGATCTGTAAAGGAAATCCCAATCACCACCAACGAGACATGTTCACATACACCTGTGCATACATGTGCTGCTCCTGGTGATTTTGGGATCATTGAATGGTGAATTCTGCATTGATTTGGTCTCCAAATAACTCACATACTGGCTTTAATACACACTATAAGCACCTTAACTTCAGCACTTCAAACTCCAGGACTTCAACTCTAACACTTATAATCATGTCCTTTGTATTATTGATTGATTGATTGATTGTATTTGTGTATTTTAAAGCCTTGTGAGTTGATTTTTTTAGTCTGTGACCCACCAAGGGACAACAGCTGCAAATTAGCATTTATGCTAACTTTAGCGCATTTACAATATTTTACATTTGTTCATTAATGTGCACTGTCCCTTTTAAATAATAAATAAAATAAAATCAACTGTATGAGACTCATAACATTAAGGGTTACTATCCCTGGAGGATGTCTGTGTTAAATCAGAGGGACACGATGTTCGGTTACAAAATGCTGGACTTGATCTGAAACTCCACCTACAGCGCCACCCCTAGAAAGCAGCTCTAGAAGCTCGAGTTCTCAACCCAAGAGGACCTCAGGATGACTCCCACATGTGTCCAAGGCCCTGGATGTCCTACTGAGGCCTGCCAGCAGGGATGGAACAGACTAAGATCCTGGTGTGTTCACAGCCTGTCTGAACACTAGACGCATCAATCATCCTCATGAAGCACAGACAGGCAAAGATGATTTCAGGAACACATACATCAAGTCTCCAGGCACCGAAACGGTTTTCTGCATTTTGAATACATATTAACAATATCGCTGTCTTGATCAATGCAAAACCAAATATTGAATTTATTATATCAAGGTAGGACATGATCGGGTTGCAGTTACATTTCCAACCATTAAGGCCGATTTGTGATAGAGTCATGAAAAAACAAATACATCCCAGGAGTATTGGGAGGCTTTTGTCACATATTAGGTGAAGCAAACATTTCCATCTCATTTCAGGAAATTATTTCCAGTGTTTTTAGGGGTCTTTCTAAATCCTTTGCTAGACCCACAGGCAACCACAACGGCTTTTTCTGAAGGTCTAAACTTTAGAGGTCTTATTCCAACCTTTAGACTCTAAAGGTAGGAATCAGACCTGTTCCCACTGCTGCTATAGGAAGTGGTTGGAAATGTCGGTACCAAACTGAACTATTAATTCTAATGTATTTATGGATTTGAAAGTGTGATAAATGTTGGGGTGTACTTACTTTTTTTTCTCACATAACTGCTGATTTTATTATTTAAATTATGAAAATGACAGAATAACATCGTTTGAGGATGTTATCTTTACCTATAGACACAAAGACAAACAATCCCACAGTGTGGCCTCTTTGCATCGTTCTTCTATTTCTTGGACGGCCTCTTTTGTGATTGACTGTTTGAGGACTGTTTGGCAAAGGAAGCCTCCTGCTCTAATTCATAAATGAGGCACATAAAGAAAGATTTATTACTTTTATTTATACTTAGCATAAAACTATTTACCACCACAAGTAACTGAAGTGAAGAAATCATGATGTTTTGCATCATTTCTGTATGTTTTTGTGTTTATTGTAGGACAACACCTCGACTCGTCGGGGGATTTTCTGCTCTGGGGAGAATCAGGAATGATGTCTGCTGCTGAAGACCCACCACTGGAGTCCTCTGATGCTCTGCCAAGTGTGAGGGAATGGATGCAGGAAGGACAAAGGGCTAGCGAGAAGGCTGACAAGTTTCCTTTCAGTGTATTTGAGTATTTTTGCTCAGACATCATGCTTGGTGTGATTTTTTTCTTGTGAGAACTTTGAAATTTTGTGCTTGTGGGAGTGCTGATGACTAAAACAGTCAATCTGCAGGGCTGTAAGTAACTGATGATAAAGCAGTGTCAGATCCCTCGGCTCATTCACGCACTCTCTGGCATTTCAATAATCTTTTCACATTGCAATTCAATATGAGGCTTCTTACACTGCAGCCTTTAAGTGAACTACATCTCTTTATCCGTCTCCCCACAATGCTGTCTCCTCCTCTCTATCTGTACACACTATCTATGCATCTTTATCCTTCCCAATCTGAAAGAACATGGGACACACTTTCACGAACGCGTCGGCGTCCGTCCCGTAGTCGGCGACCTTTAGGAGGCTCCTACACGTTGTTGTCGTTGCAGCCACATGACCTGAATTCAGGACGTGAAGTCTGCAAACTGCAACAGCATCTCCATGCAAGTCACAGATGTCACAATAGTCTCTACACATCATTTTATTTCCAGCAAAAAACTGTTACCACCCATCAAAGAAGTGTTCTGCACACACACACACACACACGCTCACACACACACACACACACAACATGACAGATTTAGAAATATGAATTAAACCAGAACAGATGGCCCTTAAAAGTAAAACACAGTAATTCAATCTGGCTAATGGGAGGAAAGCCACAAACTGCTCCATTCTCATTTCTTTGACTGAGAAACTCAGCTGAATTGCTTCTCCGGCTCTAATGCTCAATCCCTCTGTCATAGTGTGTTTCTGTGTTCCCCATGCATATTATAAGACATTTAAAAGGAAAACAGTGTATATTTACTAGACATGCCTCACCATGTGCGCAGACAGGAGCTATTAGCGGCGAGACAAAGGGGGAAATGTATCGTAATTGATTGTTACAAAAGATTACCTCTTCAAGAAAAACACCGAGCTATTTCAGAACTGCATCTGATGCCTTAAAGTGCTGTGCAAAGAACGTTCTTCCAGCGCCGCACATTCACGCTGACATGCAGTTTGCAAAACAATTACCATGCGCTGTTGTTTGATCTTTGTCCCCACTTTGGTTCTTTATAAGTGTGAGTACAACTCACTTGCCAGCCACGCCGGCAATCATGGCTTCCATCAAGGGATGTGAGATGTAGGCAAATGGGACGCATATTTCCTACACAAGTTCAAAAAAGAGCTGCACACACACGGAGCTGCTTCAAAATTATGTAGTTAAAATGATAATGAATTGCTGTTGAAAAGTTGTGGCCGCACGCAGTTATTTTACATCCCATGACGAGTCGCTGTGACGCCGGCGTTGCAGTTTGAAGCATTACGTTTTCTTTTTTTTTAAATGTATTACAAGCGTTCCAAAAACCTACACAGGCCTCGGTGTGGAGAATGACTCACAAAAAGGCTAAAATTGTCAATATAGCATCCAGCTGCAGGATACCGAGGCTTTTTCAGGGACCCTGGGAGGTTGAATGAACCATAGTGTTTGCCTTATGAAGACAAAACATGGCTGTGTCTGGACTTGATTTAGCTTCACTTGCTTTCTCTATGCTGAGGAGGGGGGCAAACAAATCCCCAGTTACTGAAGGACTGCACTCCCTCAGCTGCCCCGTGAGTCTGAATGTAGATTTCAACTTTACAAATCTACAAATCTGTAAAGAAATGATGACAGACGAATTATGCGGTTTGATGGGAAATGATTAAGGACGAAGCGGCGTGCGCGTGAGGAGGGGGATGGGTCCCGAATCTGGAATCCCCAAGTAGCAGAAAATTGGTTTCTGTACGGCAGCAATATATGTTGGACACTTCCAGTCAGTCTTTGGAGGAAATATATTAACCTGCTGGGCTGCACACAAACTTTCCAACCTTACTGTTGACAGGTTTTATGAGCCTAATGCACTTTGTGATGTATAGCATAATAACCCGGCCCATGACTGTAGGGCCTTACTCTTAATATCGGCTGCGGAGTGGATCAGGCAAAATTATTGTAATGAGACAAAATTTCCATACAACAGCAAAATGAGTTCATTACTCTAAGTTATATTGGTGAAGTAACCAAAAGAAATTGATGGTTTTATTAAGCTAGAATTGAGTTTCAGCCATAAACAGAATTAGGCAAACATGCAGACTGCAAAATGTAATAATAATTACATTTGCGTTATCGAAAAGGTTATCAGACCGGCCCCTGCTGCTTCTTCTTATTTATCGCTTTCAAACAGAGGTAGTGTTTTCTGCTCTGGGGTAACTCTCGCTCGCTGCCTTCAGCAGAATGTCTTCACTTCATGGCCACAGCTTCATACACAGGTGGAAATCCAACGTTTGCTATTCATCAATTCCAGGCTACTGTTTTAAGCTTAACAAGAGGCCCAATAGTATGTGGGTGAGAGTAGCAGGAACCATCTCGCTTGTTCTTTTGCTCCACATGGAACCATCAGGCATCTGCTGGGAGACGTAGTCCCTGCAGCACATCCGGGGTTCATCCAAAGGGAGGAGCTTAAAGGCACTCGTTGACATTATTCAATATTTAAAGCATGTAAGGTGAATCTGAAAACCCACATAAAGCCAACCCTGGACCGAGTGACTCCACACGCAATCTTTAACAGCAATCCCACAATTAATGGCACAATTTACTGTGGGTGGATGTTGAAGGTGCCGTCCATGCATCCATGAAACAAATGATCAGTGCTCACTCCTCCCAAGGTTACCGTCTCTCTCAGAAGCTGGCTGTACTCGCCAGCTGTCCACTGAGGACTGCTTCAGTGCATCCTCTACATCAGCTGATTATGCTATCTATCAAGCCCAGCTGTCATTGCCCATTTAAACCTTTGTCAAGTCCTGCGTGCAATGCAGCCTGCAGTAAACCAAGTAATTGCACTTTTTGTAATCCAACACCTGAACATCTCTCACCCCGTATATTCCTAAAAACGCGGCTACGAGAAGGTGCACCATAAGAGCGCCGTTGTGTCGTGTACGGCGGCGTGGGGAGTGGTCCCGATGATGCGCACGCTCCCATCGAAGGGGGACATTGTTTTGTTTTTGTCGTGCAGCTACAGCGAGCTAAAAGAAGGAAAAACAGATGCCAGCCGCTTTTTTCTTGTTGCCAAGGCACAAACAGGATGCTGGCAGCTACAAAGATTCAATTATAAAAAGTACAGAAAATAATTAGAAAAAATAATAGCACTTGAAAAAAATTGCCCCTCCAGAAATTGCGCATAACAATAAATCCGTTAATTAGCTCATTAATATTCAATTGGGGTCAGTGGACTTAATGGAACCTTTTTCATGGGCCAAGGAAATGTTTAACACTCAGTTTTTCCTCTGCCTGTTCTCATTATCAACTATGCACAGGCAGGCCTTATCAGTCCTCCAGATGGTGAGGAACAATGCAGCACCATTATCGTCTTACAGCAGCGTGTGTGCCTTGTAACCGGTGTGTGCCTGGGACAGTGAAGTATAGATACTGAGGCATTTAGTGTAATTGATATGTGGTATATATCGTATTGTTTAGGCCTGTTTGTTTGCTCTGCTGGTATTCAAGGCGAGAGGAGAGGCGAAGATTGATTTTCACCGCAGCCACTCCCGCTCTCACCACAGGTCACAGATAACTTGTCAACGCAGGTTTTTGGGCTGGTGTAAAATGCATCAAGGCTAAACTCTCTCGGGCATAGTGGAGGATAGGGAGTTTCATCTCTGTAAACACAAGCCCTCTCGTTGTCGCTACCTCGTGCACGAGACAGATGTTTTATTCAACAAGTACACGGGATGGAGAGATGTCCGAGCGAGAGCCTGTTTGCATCTCTGCTCTGAGAGGTTCCCACTCTAAATCATGTTTCTGTCTCGCAGATACAAACACGTGTCATTTACCGTATTGAAATGTATGTTTCATCTCCCAGCAGCTGCTGTGACGCCGCTGCAGTGTTTTGGTTGCAATTCTTTAAAGAGATATTTTTTTAAATCTCCTGTTTTAAACATTCAAATATGACGGATGTTGGTATCAAGCCGACAGGTTCAGCTTTAATGGACAGAATAAACATATTTCATTACATTACAGGCATTTCATCCTTTAAATATGTCTTTATCTGGGCATCTCTTAGCCACTCAATCTGATGCTCTTTACTTAATTAAAGGATCTATAAACTTCCCTACCTCTGTCATCTCTTCAGAGATTCGGATCATCTCGAGCTATTCCCCCCCAACATACGGCATCAGACTATCATCAGAAAGCAGACCGAGACAGAAGCACTCATGCATACGCGGATGGCTGTGTCAGAGTCTATGGTAAAGCAAGGTTTAATTAATGTAGGTATGATGAAAGCTAAGTTGTCACTATGGGGCTTTTCAAATCGGTGACATTTACATCGCCTTTGTTGGGATCTCTCCCTGAAATCAAGAACACCAAGAAATATGCTAGCAAGGATTTTACAGCTCTGTGATTTTCTGAGCAAAGTAAATAATGCAATCTGCTAAGAAATCTTCATTCACTGACAGTCAAAAGGGAAATTGATGCCACTTGTTACGAATATTCACTGCATTTATTTTTTATCAGCGTTTCCCATAACGCTGTTAGATTAATGTTGCCTGAATTCGGAAGACGAACCGTGACATCGTCATTTTCCATTAACGTGCTCCATCTCTTGTATCCATCATAATATCTACAGTAGTTAAATGTCAACCTTCTGAAAGCCAACATTTTCAGTCTCATCCAGGGTTATCCCCTTTTAAAAACTAAGGCAAAACATGAAAGCTGAGAGTTTGTTGGTGTCTGTTTGAAGCAAAGGCTGTGAATTTTTTTTTTTAGAAATGGGCTACTGCGTTTTATTCTTCACATGTCAGTTTATTGACACCATTCTCACAGCGAAGGGAGATTATTAGTAATGACATTGCTTGTGAAAAAAAAAAGGAGGCTTTTGTATCAATTTAACAGTGCAGAGAAATACACGGATCGGCAGGACGACTGAAATGAGATTTCCGATGTCTTCTTGACAACTAAATGAAAATAAAGAAGGAGCTAAATAAAATGAAATTTGCCCGGCTAAACGTGGGGTAGGGTGGGGTGGGGTGGGGGGTTAAAACAATGAGAGCATTTCCAAACAAATAACTGCCAGTGGCTTTGGGCTGAGAGCGCTAACACGGAGCACAACGGCCGGGCTTGGATGTGCTGAATGTGCCGGGGCTACCCCACAAATAGAGGTGATCCTAAATCATGTGCTTAAAGGTTGCAGCTTGAGAGCCCAGGTGTCATGGATAATTCCCACTCTGATATCTACAGCCTTCACTATCTCACCCCACTCCCTCTCTCTTAGCTTTACTTTAGCTCTGTTAAACAGACCAGCCGCCATCCTATTGATCCCCCCCTGCCTCCAAATGCCCAGCCCCCTCCTCGGGGGCCCAGGCGCGAGGGCAGTCGCTAAACCTGTGGGCAAAGAGGAAAGAGGACACTCCCCACTGAGTGCAATTGGGATTTGAGAAAGTTAAACACTTCTCCAGCACAAAATTCCAGCCTGGGCAGCAGAGAGGGGATTCTGTCCTCAGGCCTCCTCGCACTCACCTGATGAGAAGGTCAGCCCCATCATCATCGTACTTCTTGCCCATCTTGCACTCTCGCCGCCTTTCAGTAACTCTGGAAGGGCTCAGCTTTCCCATTTACTTCAAACACTGCTGTCAACAGTTTTTGCTGCCGTCCTTGGCTCTGAAATGAAAAAAGGGTTCATGTTTTGAGAATGGCCTGCTGTGGGGGTGAAGGGCACGAGTGCAACGGAGCTGAAGAGGGACGGCGGATGAGGTCTCGGTGTTTTTAAAGCGGTCATTAAACTACATCCTTTGGCCATTTGGAAAAACGGTGACATCCGTGCACTCAGATGTATTAATAGACTTCAGCCGAATTAATCAACGCAGACGCTAAACATGCAAGTTATTTTTAAAAAGCAGAACCAGGTCGGACCTCTGACTCTGAGCCGTCACTGTGTGGGCTTTCTAGTTATTCCAAAAGAATGTGCAAACCACCATAAATGTGATTTTTTTTGTTTCCAGCCTACACAGCTGCTACAAATCTGAACTGGATTATTATTTTCTAAATGTGCAAGTAATGGTCATGTAAAATAGCTTTAATGGCTGAATGGAAGAAAGCGCGGCGGTGCTGCTGATCAATAATAAATAATTGTTGGTGCCTTACAAGTTGCACAACACCAACCGGACCACAACACAGAAGGACAAAGGTCAGGCGAGGACACAGTGGCCACAACACTGCCTCCATTATTCCGGATGAGGCACTAAATGACCCACCATAAAACACAGGACAGGACACACTGAGCATCCACTGACCAGGGCTGGAGAAAGTTTATCCAACTGCACTTTGTTCTTGTTGTTTGGTTCAGTGGTTTTTCTTCACACTAATGTAAAACAGATGAAGGTCAACAGCAGGCTGCATGGACGGACTAACGGACCACAAGTGGTTTGTTGGTCCTGAAAATTCTCTTGAATCTCCAGTTAAAAGATTTTTTTCTTCTAGTTGACACCCATGTTACCCTTTATCTATCTAGACCTGTGGGGCAACGCAACCTGCAAGAGCGAAGTCGGGGTATTTACGGCCGTATCGCCGCCACAAAAACAGCCACATGTTTACAAGAACAAGACAAGCACATTACGTTCAAACAATGCAGCGCTGCCTCCAATCCTGTGCTCTCTTTCACTCACTACATCTCACCCCCTCGGGGTTAGCAGACCTTCCTTCATGTTCAAAGATTATCTGTTAATCCAAAATGTGCAGGAGCATGAGACGACAGGAAAGGGACCAATACTCTGGGGGGGAGGGAGGGATGCATGGCTTTATTTGTTTGTTGGCTTTCATATTAATCCATTGGAACACAGTGCGTTTTCCCCTTCTTTTCTGGGCATGTGTAAATGTTTTAGAGCCACTAAATGGAAGATGAAATTTTCAATGGATAGCATGTAAAAGTATTAATTGTAAAGACCATTATTTGGTGTCCATGAGGCTGAATCAGCTTAGCCACTCCATTCCCCCATTTGCATACAAAATGCTTTATTTTGGCAATCAATGAAAGTGCTCCACTGTATGTGTGGCTTATCACATGCTTGCAGGAAATGGATTCCTTAGCCATCTCGTTAAATTCTGTTGATGCAGAACAATTTGAAACATGGCACAGGCAGCAATGACATTTAAAGATGCCTCGGCTTAATTATATTTTGCAAACATTTGGGCTGTTTGTCCTCGGGGATAAAGCGCCTCCACTACAAAGTTAACTTGTTAATAATTCAAAATGAATCTCTCTTTTTGTTGAGCACCAATCATTATCTCCTATTAGTGCTGGTTAAGGGCATTCAAGGTGCCTCAAACACACAGGGGAGACATGCTGCTATTTAATACTTAAAGTGAAGTGCAGACATGCAGCACAATGAACTTTGTGAATTTCAGCAAATAAATCAAACCGCTGGAGTTTCTGGATTATTTTTAACCTTTGGTGGCAGATAAATCCCATGGATCAGGGGAGAAATATATATAGTTTTAAAATAAAAAAAACATTCATGCATTATAGTTGTGGTCTAGTTTGTGATTACATTAAACAAAAGAGTAAATATGAAGTCAGAGGAAGCTTCTGTTTGCATGATCTCAACCAGTAACAACCATCACTCTCCTTTTTATCTAAACAAATATCTCATAGTGAGCTTTATTGCTATGAACAGGCTACAAATCAACTCTTAATTATGAACAAAAGGTAGATAAAGGATGATTTAGGTGTCGTATAGAGAAATATTTGGGTATTTTTACTCCAGGTTTTCTCAAACTGACAATGAACACAGAGTATACAAACAAAGAGGCCCCGCTTTTAACTCACTTTGACTAATCGGGATAAAATTAACTCGTTTGCTGACTCACATACGTGTTACCCTGGTGACCATCTAATCTACATATACGTTGCTGACACAGATGGCGTCACAAAAACATGTATTTATGATTTATAGTAGTTCAGGGAGAGGTGGTTGATCTGATCAAAAGACCACATGAAGATCTTTAGGGCAAAATCATGATCCACAGTCTGAATCGTTGAACTCCTGAGATCACATGAGACGTTGTGTGAACGGTTGCTCAACCACAAAGTATGTCGCTTTTGCTCTTTTATTCTGAAAATCCTGATTCATATCTCTTCTGCTTCAAGGCATCTTTTAGGACTATTCTTGTGGATGTCTTCACTGCTCTTTGTCCACCATGCCGTCTCTTGTTTACAGAATAAACTGTTGTATGGATGCACTCTGTCTGTAAAACAGACCCTGTTCCAGTTCAGCTCATCAGCGATATGAGATTATTAGATCCTGCATCTTAAAGTTTAGTTTGTGATTTCATGTTAAAACCACAGATTTACCATCAGAAATACTGTTTGCTTTCAGAACACAAACAAACCAAACCGCAGTAAACCTCCAGTAAGACTTAAAAAGACTGGTTTTAATTCATCTGTTTGAGTCACATCAGGGTTCGAACAACAGTTTTCTCACAAGACTTAACAAATTGTAACTGAGCATTTAAACCAAAGTTTAGGTGCAATAACACCCCAAGAAGGAGTAAAGATACTGAACTGTACACAGTGACTTAAATCATTCCAATAGACACCCAAGTGCAAAAATACAACAAAGAGATGTTAGCAAAGGTTATCCAAGGGAGGCACTAAAGACCATGGTTTGTTTGAACCAAAGTGTTTGTAGAGTATAAAGGAGTGAGAAGTGAGTACACCCCTTTGAAATGGCACTAAAATGTCAACTGATTCCAAACTGTATCCCCTCTCAGCTGCATAATTCATAATTAACAACAGTGTTTCCATCTATCAACATGTCAACAAACAAAATCAAATTCTTTAGAACGACTTAAAACTGTAACTGCCAGACCCCAAAGTAAAAACGTAATGCGACAGAAGTGAATACACCCCACAAAGGTAGGAACACTGATGGTTTACAATTAGCCTAATTACATGAGTATAAACTGACATGTGAAACCCAGAACGTTCTTCACTTTGGACCCAATCGGTTCTGTCTGTCTTCATGTTTGCATCATGGCTCCACGTGGAAAAGGATTGCCAGATCAACTGAAAATCTTGGTTGTGATCATGAAACGATGCCTCAGATGATGCCCTACTCGTACAATCTATCTGTGAACAGCAGAGGGGCATCAGCTCCACACTCAGCGGTTATCAGTCTGTGAAGGACGGCGCTCGATGCCAACCTCTATGGACGGTATGCAAGACAAATACCTTGGCTTGCTGTTGAGAACAAAAGTGCAAGATGAAACCAAAGAGTCCGAAGAGAAGCTTGACGAATGTTGGAGCACATTCTTGGGTCCGATGAGACCAAGGTGAAATAGTTCGGCTCAGATGGGGTCCAAAATATCTGGACAGAACCTCCACAGTGAATGCTTCGTCCTGGCAGTGAAGCACGGAGGTGGGAGTGTGACGAGGAGGGGTCGCACGAGTGCAGAAGTCGTCGGGTATGTGGTATATATATAGAGGGGACCATGAACACCTGTGGTTACACCAAAACACCGGCTGACAAGTTGACTCTCAGGCTTGGCAGAGGAGGAATATTCCTGCATGATAGCGATCCAAAGCACGGTGCCAAAATCACACAAGAATTTCTAAAGAAGGAAAAAGTGAAAGCGATGACCTGACCAAGTATGCTGCCTGACTTGAATGCAACAGAACACCTTGCGGGTATTTTTAAAGAGAAACACAGAGAAACACAAGCCTTCCAGGATGGAACAGCTGAAAAAATAGTCTCCAAAAACGGGCCGAACAATTCCCCAGAAGTCTGGTATCCTCCACGCTGAGGAGGATCCAGTCTGTCATCACAAGGAAAGGTGAACAAAGTTTAAAGGAAGAAAAGATCTGAATCTCTTTAATACAGCAAATCTAAACTGTTTTTAATTTTACTTAAGCACCAGATCGTCCAACTTATGAAATCATCTTTAAGGTTTCAGATATTTGCATCACTTGACATTTAAGTGATGTTGCAGGAGGGTGTATTCGCTTCTATTGTGTCCTGCAGCTGCTCCACAAAAAGCCGGCCGTCATAGACACGGTTAAGATATAATGACTCTTTCAAACAGGGGTAACAATGCACTTTGCTGAAAGAACATCCCATTAGATGATTATTCGACTGAGAGAAAACAAACGGGCAAATCTTTAGATCACTGATTAATCGTTCAACCTTTTTGTTTTTTTTTTCCAAAGAAACATTTTAAAACTTCTGAGGCTTTTTATTTTCTTTGTCCTCCACTACCTGAATATTTTGGGGGTTTTTATTTATTGTGATAGTTGAGCTAAAATCAAAGCAGATGATAATATGTGGGGCTTAAGGAACTAGCGGCGGGCATTTCTCACTATTTTATGACATTTTATAGACAAAGCAATAGATCTGTTTCACAACAGACACTCCTGCCTGTCATATCAGGGAAAACACAGGCGTAACATTAAAAGCAACCGCAGTTCCATTTATGTGAGCTTGTTCCAGGGTCCTGGTATTGTGCTGTCGCTGTGCATTCATCAGGAAGGGCTCCCATTCAAATTCTCCACAGAAAGAATTGTGCATGTTTTGTTCATGACGGTCCATAAAGGCAACACAAATTTAAATTGCATCCCTCAGTGATAGTGTCTGTCCTTCTCGTACTAATAAATTAAAGTGTGCAGACTGGCAACCATACAACTAAAAGACAGTCAAGGTCTGTCTCATATTGTAAAACATGTTTCGACTCCATTAATCCACTTCATTCACTTCTCACAACTGTCTTTCTTCCATGAATATACAAGATTCAAATTTGTGACAGTGTGTCCTTCATGACACTCAAAGCCAGGTGCATCCCCATCAATATCAGCAGAAAGAGGGAAAAAAATTAAACCTTCTCAAAATATATACTGTAGGAGTGCAGTGATTTAATATACTGCCATAAGCCCTTGCTCCTACACTCGACATGCAATTTGGAAATAAATTGACTGATTTAGATAGAGGCACAGGGAGGAGTGGAGGAAAAAAAGGAAAACCTGATGTAAACCTGCTTCGCTACTATTGAGTAAGGTGACATTGCGCAACAAATCACTTGCATGAATAGAGAAAGAAAACGATTTCTATTTCTAAAAAGTAATTTTGTTTGGGTAAGGTGCGTTGATTGCCATGTATGTGAATCTATTTCTCACTCGACTCGAGGAGCCAGAACATTTTATAAAAGTCAATGTTATATTTTGCTGTTAGCATAATAATCAGAAAGGCCAGACTTTCATCCAAAGAATAACAGAATCTCATTTATTCCAAGTACATAATAGAAGGCCAACTGCAACAGCCTATCTCCCCCATTCTTTATACAACTTGCTGTGCAAGAGCAGAAATAGTTGACTTTTACAACAGCAGAGTCCATTGTGTTTTAATTGAGCCCAATGAAGAATAATTAAGTAATTAAAGGCTTGATAAGAGAGAGGCACAGTAAACAGATAAAAGACAAGTGCTGGTATTAACAGTGCAGAGTGAATTGGACATACCTCCAGTATGGCATCACCGAACGAAGACAAAGCATCAAAGGCAGCAGCCGAAATGGGCCAGCGGTCTGTATGTCATTTCTTTAAAGAGCTTGTGGCTGTGAATATGCACGTGGTCAAATTCAAAATTTAATACTTCCCAGCTGGATTTTGGGAATGGGAGTGCACTCTGATATTTTCACCACTCTGACATTAGTGGGTTTTATTTTTTGAGTAATTGCACAGCTTGATGTGTACTCAGGGGTTTCCATGAGAACGATGAAAGTCTTATTTCAACAATGCTGCAATTATGGGAAAATATGGAAATACATTTTGAGCCAGTTCACAGTTGAGTTGCCTGGAATAATAGGAATAGAAAACAGAAACAGGGAGCAGGGGTGAAAATGGCAATTCGAAACTCAACTGTCTCTAAAATACCCGGCCGTTATGAAAAAGAGCTACAGCTAAAATCCCTAATACCCTCCATGTGTCACATTCTGCAGCACGTCCATACTACCTTGAAGTAGTTCATGGTGCCACAATTTCCCAAACAGTGGTATCTGCTTTATTCAACATACAGCAGCCATAATCTCTGTTGGCATCATATGCTGGTTGGCAGTGATAATCTATAATCCATTCATCCAGAGAGGGTACACAAATGCATATTTGTTTCCTAGGATTAAAAGCTTATAGAGGGTGTATGGCATGGCCAATAATGTTCATCCATGCCAGCTATGACAGAATTTTCAGCTGTATTGTGGGATACAGGATTCTGTTTTAAGTCACAAGGCAGTATCCCAAGTATCTGAACACGAAACACAGACTGAAACGTTGCACTATTTTTAATGCGGGGACATGATAAGTGTATATTCCATCTGTGTCAATGATAATTTTACCATTTGGCCGATTTGCAGAAGTGGTGCGAGTTCTCAGATAGTCGCTCTGTAACCCTGCCTGCGAGCCGCCTCGTGGTCAGCAAACGAAGCTGTCACATGAAGGTCGCCGGGTCATAGTCCAAGATTGAAAAGGTCTCCAACCATTGTTTGACTGAAATGAAACCCTACATGGCTGCAGAAATAAGATGCCAGTCAGAACACGGAGGAAAAACCAACTACGGCTCCAACACCGCCACCGAAATAAACTCGTTGCACTAAGCCTTCTTACTGTTTGAACAATTCAATACCATGCTGTTGTGGCTGTCAATTTACCGCTTTTAATTTAGTTTACTGTCAAAAAAGTCTGAAAAGTACGTTAAGATAAGCACACAGGTTCTAATTTGAAATGTATTTTTTAACACTGACCTGACAAGAGCAGATACGGGCTTCAGGCTTTGATTGGTCGATAATACGCACACTGTGTTGTATTGTTTGTTGTGTTTGAATAAAAATCTCCACCACGGAGCAGTGTTGTGTCCTGACACTCTTCACTTAGCTTAAATTTTCTGGATGACTTAGACTAAGCTCTCCTATGCGCCTGTCAACAGACTGCATGTAAACGACGGACACAAACGGTTCTGAAGCCTCGTGTTTGGAAGCTGGGTCGTGCCGGCTCGGTCTTCTGAAACCAGATGTGATGAACAATGGTTAGATCTGACTGAAGACCAAAGAACATCACACACCACCAAACTGTACAACTTGTCAATCACAAGGGAGCCACATCCTAAAGCGGTTTATTATCTATTT
>NW_007578403.1:139208-151867 GCF_000690725.1 Stegastes partitus | reverse complement strand
TAGATAGATAGATAGATAGATAGATAGATAGATAGATAGATAGATAGATAGATAGATAGATAGATAGATAGATAGATAGATAGATAGATAGATACTCATTTCATTTTGATGTAATTTGAATCTACTTTGGGAGTTTTCTGATGAGCTTGTTCCCCAAGTCTCTGTTTCAGGAAAGTGAAGCAGCTTGTTATGCCCACCGCCCAATCAGATACTCCAGCTGGATCGTATAAGAGCCGTCCTCAACTTGCTGAACTCGAAGAGCGACATCTCAAAGATAAAATAAATAGAGGTGTCTCGGCTACTCCTCTCACCTCGCAGCACTAGCCAGCTACCCGCCAGACACATCTCCCTCTTCCCACCAGAAAAAACAAAAGACGGGGTGTCCGAGGCAGGCAAAATTAGATGTGTGAAGATACACATTCCACTGGGCTACCAGGCAACACACACATCTTAACAGCTTTCTAATTAGCGAATCACTCAGAATCGCTCACAGCCTTTACGACCAGTTGCGGTCGTCACCATTAGTACGTCAAACAAAGGCAAACACAGCCGAGAGGTGTGACGGCTGCATGGACGTTATGATGCACACAGGTAGTCAGTGACGGGTCGGCTTCAGACCAGACGAATATTTAGCTGATGCATCCGGGCGAGTAAACGAAGACAACAGCTTCATCCTTTTTGAAAAGATTCATTTAATTCTGAACATAAAATGCCTGTTCAGGCGGGCGCTGCTGTAAAAAGTATCCAGGTGCTCTGCCGGGTTTGATAACTCAGCGTTTGAGTAAATGAAGAAATAATTAATACATTTCCATTTTCATTATAAAGGACAAATATTTCAGCGTCATTTGCATCTTGCTGCGGGAAAATATTGAGCTATCCGCCTCCGAAAGTCTCGGCGATGGCTGTAATGACAGTCACGTCCCAGTGGGTTTGGGGAATTACATAATAGGTGGAGCCGCATATCATCTGCATAATAAAGAACATCGATGGTATGTCTATGCGGTGACCTAAACACGACACAGCGAGAACCGGCCGGGGCTCCGACCCCTGGGGGACTCCACAAAGCCTCCTACGCCCCAAACACGAGGGTCATTTTCATTTACAATCTGCAGTAAATAGATTTTTCCAGAAGTGTGACCAAAACCAGAGATTCTTATTCCAGATATTTGCATCTCAGAGCCGGTTCAAGGGTTAGGATGCCAAAAGCTTTAGGCACATCAGATGTTGAGATTCTTATCCAGCATTCTGATTAGTAGCAAATGGATTCTGCAGCGTGACATCGACCCCATACGTACAGCTGGAGTTAACCAAAAATAACCTGATCAATGTCAATAATACTCACAAGATGCATTCAGTCCCAGTAAAGAGGACGGATGCACATTCAACATGTCTGTCGGTTACTCATAGTATGTTCTGGTGAGTAACACTGAATGTAAACTCCATCTGCTAATGTTATGTTCAGTTCTGGATGGAACCTTAAATAGAATAAATAAAAGGTCTGTTGCCATTTTAAACTACATTTATTGTTGGATCAATAACTTGAGTCTCTCTGCAGCCGATATTTTTCACAAGAGGCTTGTTAGCCAGCTTGGCTGCTAATGCTAGCGCTCGCAGTTCGTCAGTCTGGGATTACAGGAAGAGACGGAAACATCCGAGTCAGCTGTGATCTACTGATAACTGTGGCGAGGTCACGTAGATACGAAGAGACAGTCACACCAAACATCAGTGTGATTGTTTTCTATTTACTTCTTTAGGTAAAAACTATGCATGACATCCTCCCTTCACTGCACTGGATCTGTACACTGAACATTGTACAAATGAAGAGCAATAAAATAAAATACCTTTCCACAGTTCATCAGTCATAAATAAAACCTGCTCAGAGTGGGAAGGGATGCCATGAAGAGAGCCAACATGTGAAGCCCCCACAGAAATCTGGACACTAACAACGCTGGAAAGTCATTGATCTGTGGTTAAGACTGTTGTACGCGACGGTAAAATATTCTTTATAACATCTTTAATTCATAAAAACCTCTCTTAAAAACATGCCTAAACTCCTTCCAAGTCTGTTCGTACAACAGAGCCTTCAGCAGTGTTCCAATGGTTTTTTAATAAGCAGGCAAACAGGTTAACAATCCTTTATGCCCGCGCAAGGCAAAAAATATGTATACTATCAATTATTTATCCGACTTCAGCGGGTTTAGCACATTGATCGCTGTTCACAAAAGCTTTAGACACTTCATTAAAGGACCAGTGCGTAGGATTTAAGGAGATCTATTAGCAGAAATGGAATACAGTATTTATAATCACGTTTTCATGAATCGCCTGTAACTATGAGTTGCTGCGGTTTCTTTAGCTTGAGACCTGCATACCTACACAGGTCCTCGTCCACGCGGTGCCCCGCATTGTGCCGCCATGTTCCTACAGAAAAACTGGCTCCAGCTTTACACTAAAGCCACCACAGGTTCTCCAGTTCATTGGTAAAGTAGAGATGTTCAGTCAATCTGCAGCCTCCTCACTAAACACTACGAAATCCAGCAAACTGGTCCTTTAAATGAAAGATGCATGTGGGATCATCTGTGCAACGGTCTTTGCTAATAAGTCCCGTAGGTCCCACCTACAGTATTGACCTTTGTGCAGGTCCGCTCAGTATTTACTCGAGCACTCTTTGCACTCTGGACACTTGGGCTTTTGTGTTCTTGTTAACAGTTTGACTTGTGTGTAGACATCATACTGGATGTTGTTGATCAATGCTGCTTGCTTTTAACGTATGTATTGAACCTGTTTAACCAGGTTACAACAGAGACCCTTTTCCTGTGTGTACATAAGATTTAAACGCTCAGCTTTGTTGTCTTTGTTTTCAGCTGCATGTCTTTCCATCTTGTAAAAAAAAAAAAAGAGGTCTCAAAGCTGTGTGTAAGTACCGATACAGAAAATGAGAACAGAATTCCCTTCATATGTGTTTGGTTTTCAGCGATTCAGTTCGATTTAAAATAATGGAAACCAGCCAGTCAGACCTTTAGTTTAAGATGTTTTACACCAATAATTGAGTGGGACATTCAGCCCTTTTGATAATATAGTGTCCAAATTGTAGGGTTTAGTTTTATTATTACTGGAATTTTATATAAATAAAAGTTAAACAAAATCATAATTGTTTGATATTTTGTGGAAAAAAAAAATCTCTAAAGTCTCACAGACACCAACAACTGCTTCCTCGTTTTGACTCGTCACCGTTTCTGGAGCAGCTGTTTGTCATTTCAGGCTCACTGAAGATAAGTGAGCTCATAGAGGTCTGATTGAGAGTCGCCATTAGCACTGGGATGGAGCTGTCTGTCAACCTGGGGAATTATTTGCATGGTGAAGAAACACCTCCTCAAGAAAGCACAGGAAGTTGAGCGCTCCCTCCAGGATGAGGCGTACATGCAGGACCTAAAGACGAACGCCTGGTCAGAACAACCAGTCTGCAAGAAGATCCACAAAGAAACTCGAATTCTTTGGACTGATAAGAACAAAAACAGCTTCTATCAAAACGATGGGAGAAAAAAACCATAACAGCTCATGACCCAAAGCATGCCAACTCATCTGTCCATCATGGTTGTGGCTCTGTTATGGTTCGGACAATCATGGCTGCCAACAGAACTGGTCACTGGTCACGGAGCTAACAGGACGAACGCAGAACTTTACAGAAGGAGTTTTTTTGTGCATTGATTTAGCCAAAAGCTGCACATCTCATTGGAGGACATCTCATAAGACAATAACGAGCTTTTCAGGGTGAAGAGGTGGAACGTTGTGGCTAAAAACCAGTCTGAAGGCAGATGGAACCAACATGGAGGTGAAGGTGGCTGCAGTGGAGGCCTTGCAGAAGATACAAAGCATTTGGTGACGCCTCTGTGGGATGCAGACTCCAGGATCTTCCATAAAATCTTTAGTATGATGATTTAGTTGACTTGGTTCGTTTACTGTTAAACCGGTAAACATTGGGCCCTCTGTATTAAACCGGCTGTATCTCACACACACACATGTTGGTGTAAAGCTACTCAGAATAAAGCCGACTGTATTTAAATTCAGACTGAGTAAGCTGAAGCAAAGGGCTTGAAGAACAAATACTTAAAGCTGGACTGTGCTGGGACGGTGCAGCTGATTCTGATTCTGTCTGCTGATGTGCTAAACTGAAGCACATCTTTAAAACAACAATATGACTGATGCCAAACAAGCTCACATAGCTCATCAAGTGAGCTCTGCTTTATTCCTGTCATTCTATCCCACATAAATATCACAAAAAATAAAATATAAAACCACTAAAGTATCATATCACAGTATGTGACCACACAGCCTCCTTATGAGATGTTTTTAATCACTAAACTGCATCTAGATCTGTGTCATGTGATTCATTCACTTCCTCATGTTTGTCCTCAACTGACTGTCTGTGTCTCATTTTAGATTTAAATAAGACCATTTTTAACATTCTGTGTTCTGCATCGGGGTCAAATAAGTTGCAAATTATCATAAAAAACATAAATATGATAAAGTTCAGTCGTGGCCAGTGGTGCCGGTGAAGCGACGCCGAGCTGACCGAGTGTGTTACAGCAGCACCTGAGCTGCACCGTCTCCACCGAGCTGCTGCAGATGTGATCGACTAGCAGATGGTTTCAGGGAGAGAAACAAAAAAAAATCGTCTTTAATTCCTAATTTTCCAGACTGCTGTACAGATCAGTGATCATGTTGCAGGTTGCTGTGCTGTTGGGCTCCTGAGCAGGTGATCTCCTCTCTGGAGCGCGCTACACCTTCGTACCTGAGCCTGCACTGCCATCTGCTGCTCTTGGGTATTAAATGCACCACACAGGAGCCCACAGAGAGGCCGGGTTGATGGGTCACGTGTTGCATTCAGCTGCTCATCGGATAAAACCCTCATCGGTAGATGTTTTTAAACTGCGACACCTCACCAGAGAATCATCGATCAATACGGGGAAAAGATCTTTGGATGGATTGCATCTCAAGGATCTCTGAATGTTGTTTTTATTAAAAACTTGATGTTAAAAAGCATCTTTATGGACAAACAGGAAACAAAAGGCTGCAGTGTTATGATGGTTTACATCTTCATCCATCTTAGTTTCACAATTACAAACATAATAAGACGGTTAATGCATCCAGCCGCCCCACTTATTCACTACCTCTTTATTGCGTTCCACAAAATGGCACAAACCCAACGTTAAATGTCAGCTGGAGGCAATAACAAGGTTAACCGAGGGAATCTACCCGATCAATATCAAACAAGACCGGGATACCTTAAAACACTGGCAACCCTATGTCTGCTTGTTTTGTCTTTTCTCTCTCTGACAAATCATCGTGATGGACTTTCCGCCGCTTTTATCAAATCTGAATTACAGCTGCTGTAATGAAGATCTGCACCAGAATCCCACGTTGCATCTAGAGCCAAAGAACCGACGCTCAGCCGGACAAACACCTCGTATTAAACCCACAGAAACACACTGAGCTGTTCTATCTCTACACATTTTATTCCTTAGTCTTCATTAGTTCTGATTTTGTGCACCAGCTAGCTTAGCAGATTGTGTTTTTTTTAACTATAGCTTGAATCAAAATCGAAGACTAATAATAAGACTAACACACGAGGCCAGCTGATTCCCTGTCTGAGGATTTGCAGCACGTTTTTCAAGCAGCACTTGAATGCAGCAGCTCTAATCTGGTCTAATCTGGGCAGGAGCATCAGCGGATGACAGCGATGACATCCGCGGACACTAGCTTTGCTGCTCAAGTGAAATAAACGCATGGCTGTCGTTCTCTGAGACAAAATGTCTATAACAACTTGCCAGAAGGTTACTCTTATATCATGCTCTGTTCTCTGTGTTTCTCTCTTCCTGCCCAGAATGCTTTTACCCAGAGGGAAAAAGGAGATGGGGCAGCCTGAGGGTAAGGCGGCTTATCAGATCATCATCCATCCATCTCCATCCTGCTCCATCTCCAGTGTCTTTTTTTTGTAGCTGCTGCTGCTGCTGTTGTTGTTGTTGCCAGATGTTGCTCTATGCAGAGTGCAGCAGGCCTCCAGGCCCCATCCTCGTGCACACATGTTCATCCTCATAATGTGATGCGATGGATGAAGGGTAGAAAGAAAAACATGCAAATTGCAGATTTTGAAAAACGTGTTTGCGGTGTACGTTGTTCTGATATGGAAATTATGCATTTGTAAAAAAAAAACAACAACATTTGAATCTATTCAAACGTGTTTGTGGAGATCTGAAGCGACCTATGAAACCAGAACATCCCATCCTAACCTGCATGGACTGAAGTTGCTGCGTGTTGTTGTTCTAACGTCGTGCATGACATGAACTGAGCTCCTGTGTTCAGAGACTTGAATGTAAAAACAACGGCGGGCGCTAAGCACACGTCTGTTCTCATTGTTGTGCTTTAAAAGATTAGAAATTAAAAGCACAATAAAAGGCCTCCTGAAGTATATCTGGGTCATTATGTTTTAAATCATCAGGAGCCTTCTGCTCGACCATCCCTCATCTGCTTTAAAAATATATAATTATCACAGACTATGGATGATTAAAATGCTATTTGTGACATTTCAGCTTGATATATCAAATAGTTTCAAAGATAAAAAATATTATTATTTATGTAAATTTTTATATATTGTTGTATTTTAAGAACCGTTTTGAAACTCCATCTTTTTGGATTAAGCTATAGTCCTGAACAAACGTTTACATATTTAATAAAGTTTGTAGGACTCCTGTTCCTCTGAACTCTCTATAATGGAACGATTGAAACTAAAGCGTCTTTGTCACAGATGCACTTTGGTTTTTACACAGATTTATTTCAGGTCTTTTGGAAATTGCTGTGTGAAAAATATACATACAGCAACGCTAGTATTTGGCTAAATTCATCATTCTCTCCTCAGTTAGGTGCTTTGGTGGCTGTCCACAAGCTTCTCATTGTATCTGTGACCTTTGACAGAATTGGTGCAGTTAAAGGTACAGTTCAACCAGATTTGTTGGCTTTATGACTCTTGTTTTTCATCACAGTCCACAGACTCTCGATGGGACTTTTGGGAGGCCAGTCTATGAAGTGTTTAGGGTCATTGTCTTGTTAAAACTGCCAACAGCGTCCAACTTTCAGGCTGATGCTTTTAGGTTTTCCTGAGCAATGTGGAGCTCATCTTCCTTCTTCCTTATTCTATTTACTTTGTTTAAAGCTTCAGCTCCACTGACACCAAAACAGCCCAAGAGCATGATGCTGATACCAGCATGCTTGGTGATAGGTTTAGATGATGGGGTTCAGTCCTCCAAACAGTATCTACCAACGTTAGTTATGAAATGAAAACAACTTTCTTTTAATTTGGTACTTCATATCAAAAACGTACCCTATATGTTGACTTTCATTTTTGTGTTGAAAGATGGGACTTTTCATGACAGCTTCAATTTTTTTTCACCCATAATCAGAGATTATTTGATCTACTTGTCCAATCAGCAGCATGACGAGACATAACAGTTAAAGTTATAGCCCTTTATTCCTAATAGTTCCGATACATCGTCATCCAAACATAACTTTAAATTTCAATGCGTGAATTTTTATTTATTTTTTTAAACTGCTAAAAGAGAGTTGATGGGCTTTTTTTTAAATATATATATATTCTCTGGAAAAGTATTTTATATATACAGCTAAAATTTCATCCATATTTAATAGAATAAAGAAAAATCAGAGCAGGAGGAGAAGAAATGGTTCTAAAATTGTGATGATCTGAGATAGAAAGACTCCTGTTGGACCCAAACAGACACCAGGTCCACATGGTGACAAGCACCAGCCCGGAGCTGCTGTCAGAGCGGATCAGTCGTCCCAACAGGGACCCGTCTCATCAGATATACATTTGCAGATGTTTGTCAGTCGACCATAAACAAACCAGAGTGTCTAGAGCAGCTCATTATGATATCGTATAAAACTAATGTTTTATTTGTGACACCTCTGTAGGTTTATATGAGCCGGAAACATTCAAATATAGACGTGTTTGGAGCAGAGGATCCTCACAGGATGTTGGAGACGCTGTTTAGTTAATATCCAGGGTTAGTGTTAGAAAGTAGAACGTAGTTTAATCTGATGAGTTTTAATACATTTCATCAGAGCTCATTCTGAACATGGATTTGATGTGACTTCATTATGTGAGCGGCTGATTCAGTTACAAACAACCTGCTGTCTGGAAACCACAAACCAAGCTTCAACCAAAACAAAAACCACAACCTGATGCTGATCAGAACTCATCTGTGACCAACAAACAAACAAACTAAATGTCAGAAATGTCACTTCATACCACAGAGCACGTTTCTCTGACTAACCCCTCCCTCCTGGCTGGACTTCCTCTCTGTGTTCTGCTCACTGTTTGGCCTCGTTGTGCGTAAATGTAACCAAGAAACAAACAAACGTTGCGGTTTCCTACCTCACTGCTCCAAACAGGGACTCCTCTTTGCAGCCACTCATTTCTGGAGCCCACAGGTGAGGTAATGAAGTGTTTCCTCCTGTGCTTGGTTTGCACTTCAGTGGCTGTCTGCTGGTCAGTTTCCATCTGTAGCTGCTGTGAGTGGCATCAGGCCAACATCCGCCGAACAGATGCGTGTTTGGACTTCTGATGCTGGAGCGACTGTTTTAGGACTGGAAGAGGGGAAACTGTGGATATAGTTGTTTTCAAACGTGTAACAGTCACGCGGCGTGTTGTGCCGGTTCAGGAGGATCTGCACACCTGTTCGGTACGTGTGCGTAAAGAGGCGCGTAAAAGAGGCGTCGCTTTTTAAAAAAAAAAAAACCTATAACCGACTGTGGGTTAAGATGAGGCACCGTGAAACAGCGACACCTACGTCTAGGAAGGCCACATGTAAACAACGTGTTGGCATAACTGGAAAAGAATAAACTCTAGAGAGAGAAAAACCCGAATATAACAGCGTTTTCTTTTCGTAATTTGTTGGGTTTTTTTCTACTAGAAATATGCAACACACAGTGGTGACATGCATTTAAGTGTATTTACTCAAGTTCTGTACTTTCTGGTACAATTTTGAAGTTTACTGGAGTATTTTCTTTTCATATTTGTATGTATTTGTTGTATTTTTGCTCCTCTAGCTTCGGCTGGTTTACAAAATCAAGATGTTTGTCTTCATAATTCTTTTCAAACACGCTGCTTCTCTGTAAACTGAACAACTCAACTGTTTTGTCCAAATAGAGCTAAAACAATCAGCTGATACATGGATTAGTCGACTGACAGAAAATTAATTAATTTTATTAAGTGTTTTTGTTTTTTAATATAGCCCAGATTTCAGTTTTCTGGCTTCTTAAATGTTCATCTTCATCTTCTCATTTTGTCATTTTCATGGTTTTAATTGATTGGTCGTCATTTTGAAGCTTGTACGATGGTCCTCAGAGGAATAAGTTGTGATTCTGTTATCATACTGAGGAACAAATTAATTAAACCCAATGATAGAGGTATAACACAATAATATTACTTCATGACACAGGCCATAGTTCTCAATATTTAGCATTATTTTCTGCACTTTTTAAACATTGTTTTTTGGCCTTTATTTGCCCCGGTAGTTGAGCGATAGCTGAAGGGAGACAGATCAGAGCTATGAATGCATCCTGTGGGTTTTCTGTAATATCCTGGAAGAACATCCCAACATGCTCTGAACTGCAGACTGCAGCAAAATCATGTATCTACAGACTTTGTGTTTCCAAAACATATATTACTAATAAAAAATCAAATAATACTGAATTTAGGAATCTCTTGGGCCCTCTGGTGTCTTTGACATCATCCTCAAACATTCATCTGATAACAAAGAATCACACTGAGACAAAATCTGATTCCATATAATTCAGCAATATTCGATTTACTCCCGTTACTCATGCAATTAATTTCTGAAATGAACAATGCAAAACTGAAATGAGTCGATGCTTATGTGATAAGGCCATGGAGCTGGTGACAGAGGCAGCACAAGTTGCAGATCAGGAGAGGAGCGCTGTGGGGGGCTCAGTGCCACCTGGACACAAACCCGGGCCGGACCAACCCCAGCCGGGTCGCCTACGTGGAGGTGTCTGATGCTGAAAGACCCGAAACACTCAGAGAACCCAAGAAACAACCCCAAAAATACATCCAAGTAATATCAAGATGATGTAGAAAAGTTGATCTGGTGATGTGTCATTTACTCCCATTACTTGTAGAATAAATTTTTAAAATGAAAACTGCAAAGGTGAAGTGAGCTGAGTTCGTTAGGAGGTATCTGATATATTTGGGATTTGGATGCCTAATCAGATTTATTTCAAGACATCACTTTGACTCTGGGAAATTTCAACATTTGTCAGGAATTAATGATTAATCAGCAAATCTAGAGAACAATCAGACCATGACTCAGCAAATAAAATAACAGCATGAGAGAAAAGAAACCAATAGATGACGGGATCTCTGTGTGGATAAATGCAGGACATATCGGCTTCAATGACTGATTCATCGATTGATTTTTGTCTCCTCCAGTTGGACCCGGGTTCTACCCTCCCGTGATGCATCAGCTGTCGGTGCCGCAGGACCCGGAGCAGTGGGGCGTGGACACCTCGTACTCCATCACGCACAGCGTCGAAGCCATAGTGAAAGTAAAAGGACGAGCCAAAAAGTACAACCTGATGGCTCAAGTGATACCAATATATGGCTTCGGGATCCTTCTTTACATCCTTTATATCATCTATAAGGTGATTATTTGACTGATCTGCGCAGTAGGATGTGATTTATACTTTCTATAGAGTCCCACATGTGACTGTCAAGTATGATTAGATTAATAGTAGAATGTGATGCAATAAACTGTATTGTATGCAACCTAAATGTAGTTTAATGAAAGACACCCTGTAGATCTCTGTTGCAGTAGTGACTCTGGTTGTGTTTACAGCTGACATGTAAGGGGAAGACCAACAAATCAGGAACCTACACGACAGCAACCAGGACAAACATGGAGACTGTGACGAGTGAGTCCCTTCAGCATTTGTCTCATTCTGAAAACTCTGTTAACGTCTTCATAGTGATTTAATTGGATCTGTCAAACAAAACCAAAATGTGGTGGTAAAGCATGTCATAGTGAAAGCAATGAGGTCCACGTGGCGGCCCAGCTTCTCCCTCTGACGTCCTGCACATGTGTTTCAGCAGAGATAAAATTTAACACACTTACGTGTAATTTGTACGTATGGCGGTGGGATGGAAATGCATTATAGTCTGATATTAAAGCCATGTTTTCTCCTCTAAATCACGCAGCGGCCGATCACGAGCTCGTCAGGCTGCAGGAGAGGCTGCTGCGGACTGAAAGGATGATGGACAGGATCGTCTCTGGGAAGAGCCATTGTTCTGGGAGGTAAGAATTTATGCTTCTGCTAACATCCGGAGCAGCGAAACACAAAAGGAACGACTTCATTTTGGGATAAATCAGGTTCGGCGTGACATGAAAGAGAAAATTATGCAAAAGTGGAAAAGCATATTTAAGCATATTTCACTTAAATAGACACGCTGTTGTTTTCTGAGCTCATAAATTGTTTAGAGAGTAAATTAATGAATAATTATGCTCACTTTTGGACATGCTTTTGGATTAAATGATGCCTTTCAACAACATAATAAGACTCAGTCATTTAGTCTAAGTGATTTTTATCAATTTAAATTCTCTGATACTTTAAACTTTGGGAGAAAAAATGAGTGTAAGCATGTGGCAGCTGGAAGTAACACGAATGCACAACAGTTTACTCATCAGGCGTGGAGGGATGCTCCTCAGCTTTGCTCTCTGACTCTGCTCTCATACGTGTGCTGCTCTCTAGTGGCAGGAGGAGGAAGAGCAAAACCACCACATCAAAGAAGGAGGAGAAACTGCTCAGGCAACTTAGACAGATCACACAGCTGATGCAAGAGGGCCGGCTGGAGGGAGCCTCTCCGGAGATGGAGGCTGAGGAGGTTCCCTACGGTGCAGACTGGGAAGGTACACGCCTCAGTATGAATCTCCAAGCTCCACAAAATGTTTTACTAAACGTAGCCGCATTTGCCTCCACTGAAATCAAACACACCTTTAGTTGTATGCAGCTGTTTTATACAACAAAACACTCGTACTGAACATCAAGTAATGTCTGTTTTTGCACACCGATGCAGGCTACCCAGAGGAAACCTACCCAGAGTACGATGACGTCTTGGAACGTCATGCATTTGAGACCTTCACTCTGGAGGAATGCACCAGCCAGCCCACTGCCGAGGCTCTGGCCGAGAGGATGGAGCAGGAGGAGGAAGAGGTCATGGCCAGGAAACTGTCCGTAGTGGAAGAGGAAGATGAAGAAGAAGAGGAGGAGGAGGAGGAGGACAAAGAGGATGAAGATGAAGAGGACGAGGAAGAGGACGAGGTAGAGAATCCAGAGGAAGACATGGAGGAAGAGGAGGAGGAGGAGGAAGAGGAGGAGGAAGAAGCAGAGAAGAGGCAGCTGCTCCGAACGTCATCACCTCGGCCGCCTCTGGCAAGAAAGGAGGTGAGAATGGGGCTGGAGGTGAGCAGAGAGCTCCAGTGTCCCAGCGGAGGGAGGAAGCAGATAAGCTTCAGCGAACACAAAGACGTCTTCCACTATCCCAAAGAGGGGACTTACGAGGAGGACGAGGAGGA
>NW_007578403.1:126281-138038 GCF_000690725.1 Stegastes partitus | reverse complement strand
GAGCGCTAACTAAACTAGCATCAGCAGCCAAGTACTGCCTGTGTGTTCTGGACACTTCCACCCCGTCAGAGCGCTGCCCCGGGGTGGAAGTGTCCGTACACAGTCGCACCGGTCAGTTAGGCTGAAGTCCAGCGTAGTGTTCTAACAACACACTAGTTATTATAACAACTATGAACAATAATGAACAACTAATGAGCCTTCCAGCATCAAGCCCTCCTCGTATCTGGACCTCCGTCTGGACAATCCGACAGCCTTGATAACGACATAGAAGAAGGTTTTACATTTAGTGTCTGATTATCGAGTCACGACCTTTTTCCAGTCTAAATTTAAAAAATATATCATAAAGACTTAATGACTTAATGTGTAAAAAGTTTGGACACACATAATTCAAATTTCTACATCTGCAGCTGCACCATTTACAGACCTGGTGGTAACACTTGTGTTGATTTTAGTGGACATGTAGTGATGTAGCATCGGTTCTACATATGTTAGGCGTTCTATGTAGCCACAGGTCAATGCTTTTTTTCCCACTTCATCCTGGAAATACACTGAACCAGGACCGTTTAATCAGTTAAAATTGTAGTTTTTCAATAAACGAGCTCCCTACACGTCTGTTTTCTTGTTCATTTTGTGAAATGCATCACACTCTGGGACATAGAATCTGAAAGGCCGTGTACACCCATGACTCAGCCACACAAGTGTTCTCACTGATTAGCCTGTTTTTGGGTCAGCAGATGAGAATGAGTCCAATCACTCAGGTTAATTAGAAGAACCTGTGTGCGTGTGAAGAGCCTTTAATTTAAAGAACTGAGGAGCAATACGTAGTTTGTGGCTGCTCATTGGATTTTTATTTTTTCTTTAAACTAGAACGGCTTTCAAGGGTTCAAATATATATTTTTAAGCCAGAATGTCGCACATTTCACAGAAGCTACGAGCGCTCACAGCAGAAACTGAGAACCGAGGCTTCGCTGCAAATGAAAGTCCTGATTTAAGAGCAGCTTCACTCTCTCGTGCCATTTTTGGCTCCCCCCGGTGGTGCACTGTGGTTATACTCCTGGGGATGCTTGCTATGGAAATTGTGGTGATGTGGCGTAACGGTGTCGAATGCACAGCGACATGACAAATAACATCTAGGTAGCACTGCAAATAACCCCCAGCATGAATTACCATAGAAATAAGGAGCTTCCAGCCTGCAGACAGTGGAGAAGGTGGAGGCTGTGGTGGAAAGGCTGCTCTTTTTTTTTTAAAGAAGGCATACAGAGTGAATGTGAGCAAGAAGATTTAGAAATACAAACCAGAGCAGTAAAATATGTGTTGTGAGAAAACCCTCGGCTGCTACGACGCAGCGTATCTTCAATACCAACAAAACAAAAACAAAATTAAGTCATTAGCTGCTTTGTGCATTGCTGCCTCTGGAGATTGCTGTGATTGAGTTACACCTTATTAAACGCTGCAGAGAAATCTGTCTTCTGACCTGGATTCATTTTAATTGCACAGGAACACTCGGCTGCCACGGCGAGAGAATCGGGAACTAACTTCAGCTGTGAGCAATGCGCCTCGCTCGAGGAAATTAGGTTCAATATTTCTGAGAAACAACAAAAGATGGCAGAAAGTAGAAAATCTGATTCTTACACAAGGATCGGAAAATGTTCAATACTTGTTACAATCAACACAGAGCCGGAAAACTAAAAGTTTCTAAACAAACATTTGTTTTTTAAAACCAAATATCGATGGACGTCTTTTTGTTTGTTTTTTTGTCAGACATTTTGCATTGTAACTGCATTTGTTCTCAATAACTTTGTTTTTGCAGCAAACATCCAAAACAATCCTTCAGCAAACACACATGTGGATATCACACAGATGTGACTAATGACAATAACACCGGCTGCCATGGACGGAGTGCAGTCTGAGAAAGGGACGTAAACATATCATCAGACAGACCAGCGCCTCTTGTCATCCTCTCTACAAGGACAGATCAGAATAACATCCATCCATCATCTCTACACCTTAATCCTCACTAGGGTCGTGGGGGGCGGAGTCTATCCCAGCTGACTCAGGGTGAAGGCAGGTTCACCTGGACAGGTAACCAGTCTATCACAGGGCTACACTTAGAGACAGACAACCAAGCACACTCACATTCACACCTACGGACAATTTACAATCACCAATTAACCTCAGCATGTTTCTGGACTGTGGGAGGAACCCGGAGAACCCTCAAGACACCTTGCAACCCTGAATTGAGTGTTCTGCTATAAAATACAAGAAAATGTACATCTGACTCGCACCTTTCTGGTTGTGATTCACAAAGTAAATGAAATGAGCGTTCCTGTTGTGCAGATCTGTAGACGATCAGGGACAAACAGATCCATCTTAGTCTCAGAGGGGGGGAAAAAAACATGCTGATGATGCATTTGTAAAAAATCAAGCAACAGCCCCCATGATTAGTGTTTCCTCTCTGATCTGACAAAAATGCAGAAAACTGGATCATCCAAAGAGGACAAAGAAACACAAGCGAAGCCTCCAGAAGCCATGCACAATGCAGACAGTCGCCACAGGATTTAACATCTGTCTGTTTGCAATGCACCACTCTGCAGTGCTGGAACTGTTCTGTGATGAGAGTGCCAGAGCAGAACTTAACAATGGATCGGCTTAGCGTATAACACCGCCGCTCCTACAGAGTTAACTAAGAGGCCACGTTGGAAACACGCAGTTTCTTCAAAGCACTGAATTTAACAGCCGTGCAGCCTTTTTGTTCGTAGTACAGTAGTGGTTCTCCATCTCAAATAAAGCATTTCTGTGTAGTTTATGTTCTTCTACATGCACAAGTTGGCGTGTCAGTCTCCTTTAAACATCCAAATGATCTGACAAAACTAAAATAGATTTTACAGCATTAGTACAACTGTTACTACTATACTATACTATTACTATACTATACATTACTACACTATTACTATACTATTACTATACTATACCATACTATACTATTCCTATACTATTACCATACTATACGTTACTACACTATTACTATACTATACCATATTATACTATACTATTACCATACTATACTGTTACTATACTATTACTATACCATACAGTTACTATACCATACTATTACTATACTATACCATTACTATATCATACTATACAATTACTATACTATCACTACACCATACTATTACTATACTACTATACTATACCATACTATTACTATACTATGCTATTACTATATCATAGTATACTATACTATACTATACCGTACTATTACTATACTATACCATACTATACTATTACTATACTATTACTGTATCATAGTGCACTATGCTATTACTATACAATACCATACTATACTATTGCTATACTATACTGTTACTATACTATTACTATACTATAACTATACCATACTATACAATTACTATACCATACTATTACTATATCATACTACACAATTACTATACTATCACTATACTATACCATTACTATACTATTACTATACCATAGTATACTATGCTATTACTATGCCATACTATTACTATACTATACGATTACTATACTATTACTATATCATAGTATACTATAATATTACTATACTATACTAAGGGACCCAACAACCACATTTCTTTCTTTTTTAAAGGAAAAAACACAGCAAATTATTTTGATTTTTTTTCCCAGAAAAGAGAATGCATATGTTGACTTACTGTAATTTTATTTTTTTTTCCATGAACAAAGGACTGTGTTTATACCACCACAGTAAATTGTACACCATTTACTGTACATTACGACGAGAGCACTAAAAACAGAAAAGTGAAAGAACCTTTGGTTCCTGGACACATGTATGAAAAGCAGACTTTACAGCAAAGAGTATCAACAGTTTTAAAATAGAAATTTAAAATAGTTAGAACACAATTGAGTACAAGAATAGCACATTTGATAAAGATTTCCTCATAACCCACAGTAACAATAGCGGTATCAGAGATTGTTCTTTGCCGTCATTCAGCATTTTTTTCTTTTTTAATGGTCATAAAATACAAAATACTATCATATATTTGAGAAAGGACACTGCCCCATAAGGAGCAAGAGGAGTAATATTTTTGAGTAAAAATGTGAACAGCAATAAACCACGTGATATAGAAACCTACTGCCAGTCAGAAGAGGAATGTTTCAAACTGCACCTCAGTGGAGCATAAAATTAATCAAGGATGTAAAGCAAGAGATGAAAAATGTGTTTGAGCTGCGGTGGTTTCACATTGTATGTGTTTGTTGGCAGTAAATCAATCTGTGATCGGTACTGTTGTGTTGTTTTTTTTCTCCAAGCAGTGCCTTGGATGTCTGCTGTATCTGCTTTACAGAACAATGTCAATAAATACTGATCTCCTTTGTATCGTAGGCCTTTAAATGTAATTTAAACATACCAGGACGGAAACGTTGTCCTATGATGCACACTTTGCAGATTTATCTACGGAGGTTTTACAACCCCGGTGTTCAGTCAGTCTGAGTTAACTTTGCATCAGAGAACTGGATTCAGAGTCGCTACAGGGAGAAATCTCCGACGCATGTGAGGACAGCAAGAAATGCAAAGACCAATTCAAGCTCAGCTCATTTCACGGCCAAAGTTTAACACTGGAATTAGTCTTCAAAGGCACAATAAAGTATGTACAGCTATATCTCATCCACCACAGACTTCAAAGTAAAGTGCACCATCATCCTATACATTCACATATATGACACTGTGACACAATATCGTCTACGGTACACAGCACTGTGTAACACGCCTCTTCCCTTTTTCACGTCCGAGTCTCGAATTGTTTCCTGTCGACAAAAGTGATATCTCTAATGAGGATTGTGTGCTTGTGGCTCCACGGAGCCAATACTGCCGAAGTTGTCGCAAAAGGTAGGAGAAAAACAAAATTAACATCTAATAAATATGTAAATAACAAAATAAATATACTGTGGCGTGCATGTTATTTTTAATTTAGTAGCTATATAAACAGTATTCATGCTCGAGGAAGAGTTTTTTGTTTGTTTTTTTTCTTTATGTGGTAGATTACATAAAACCCAGTCAACTTTAAAACGTACTGATGTGTAACTGTTAGTTATAATGTACAGATAAAGAAATGTTAAATTTCTCTAAGCACTACGTAAAGGAACAGTGTTGGTTTTTATAATGCTGTTACCGTACAAAATGACCAGAGTTATCAAAACAAACCAGTTGGATCTTCCATCACTCGTTGTGCTTGTTGTCTTCCACTGACCAGGACCACCCTGAGGTCCCGCCCCACCCCCACCCTCCCCTCCCCCAGACACACACTTAAAACTTGAGGCCCATGAAGCGTTTTGGGATATGCAGGACTTCCAAGGTGCTGGGAGATTCAGAGATCTCGAACCAGCCTCGGGGACACATGAGCAGCCCTTGTTGAGAGGACAGGTGGACCAGTTCTCCACTGAGCTCCAGGCTGGGGGTCTACTCGCAGGCCAGCTTGCTGTCGAAGCTGGAGAGGGCGATGGCGAAGGCCTGCAGGGCACACATTGGGTAGTTATAGTCCATGGTGAAGACATCTTCTGCCACGCGGCCGAACTGCATCACGATGTAGTCGGCTGCAGGGGAGAGGAAGCACAGGAGAAGCTGCATGAAAGCTGCTTCTGTGTTAGTTTGTGTTCTTTATTCTTTATCGAGGAAACTCACTGTTAAAACAAAAACTCATCGTGTAGCAATGATTTGAATGAGTACAGGTGAAAGGTATATGAAGAACCCAAAACACCCATCCATCCATCATCTCTACACCTTCATCCTCACTAGGGTCGTGGGGGGCTGGAGTCTATCCCAGCTGACTTAGGGTGAAGGCAGGTTCACCTGGACAGGTAACCAGTCTATCACAGGGCTACACTTAGAGACAGACAACCAAGCACACTCACATTCACACCTACGGACAATTTACAATCACCAATTAACCTCAGCATGTTTGTGGACTGTGGGAGGAAGCCGGAGAACCCGGAGAGAACCCACGCTGCACGGGGAGAACATGGAGACTCCACGCAGGAAGATCCCAGGAACCGGCAACCTTCTTGCTATGAGGCGACGGTGCTAACCACTGATCCACCCTGCAGCCCTGAATTTGAGTGTTCTGATGTAAAATCTACGTCTGACTCGCACCTTTCTGGCTGCGACTCACAAAGTAAATGAAATGAGCGTTCTTGTTGTGTAGCTGAACCCAGAACAATCCTCCTTTATTAAAACGTGTCACAGACCTCAGTGTGTAACATTTTGCATTGAGCTGCATTTTTCTCTAAGAAATTGCTTTTTTAAAATTTCCAATAAAACCATAAAGTTGTTCAATGATCCTTGTTCATTCTGTTGCATTTCATATCCCCCCCTCTCTCTCTCTGGTCCCTTATTGTTTCCTGTCTGCCTCCATACTGATCACTATCATCAGACAAACAGTGGAAAATAAAAGCAAGAGCAGACCTGGTTTCTCCCTCTTTCTTACCTACTATCCCCCCTGTTCTATATTATAACACCAAACCTTCTAGAAAACAGTTTCCAGGCACCAAACTTACGGTCGTTGTCGTGGATGATTTGGAAATTCTTGACCGAAGCCTGAGTGACTCTGCCGTGGAAGTTGAGCACATAGGACTGTGTGTCATCGTTCCACACGGGCGTCTTGTTGTGAAGTTCAATCACGCTCTCTGTGTTCTTGTTCTGCCACCTGGCCAGCAGTGACTCATGGTCCTGCAACGAGGAAGAATAGAAGAGCTCCGGGCACGGACAAGCATCGATATCGGATCAATTGCATAAGTATTGGAAGAGGTCGAACTGGTCGGCACTGACGCGACCGTTAGAGAAATTAGGTGACACATACGTTTCGGGGGCGAATAGAAACTCTCTCGTGGTCCATGTTCATTCCGGGAATGATGACGCTCATCTTGCGAGGTCCTTTGAATCCTAAGACATTGGTTTCCTGGATCGAAAAGATAAAAACTGTGCTGAAAAAACAAAATACCAACGTATTATATGGTACATTATTATATAAAATGTAAATTATGGGCGATATAACATAGACAAAAGCCACAGTTCACATGTTTCTATCTGTCTTCTGTAGCTGAACTTGATAAAACAAAGAATGCTTGTTCTCTTTTGAACTAACAGCTACAGCTTTCCTAATGATGGAAATGTTATTGTGGATTATGGAAATTTATTTCAGAACGCAATTAATTTCATTTTCCTTCACAGACATTCTACTGGATTCATGCTTTAGCTGATAACTTGATGTTAAATGGATTATTGCAGCACCCAGACTCCCTGCTTTGTTCTGTGTATCCACCACACATGAACCTGTGTGTTGTATTTATCAAAACAAAACAAAACAAAACCTACATATTCTGTTGTGTTGTTGTTGTTGGTGATCATCTAAACGTCTGATCCTAAATTATTGTTGGTGGGTTATGAGAAAAATGACATCACTTCACATCATGTAAACAATAACTTCATAGTAGTTTGAATCATTTTGGAACGCCGTTGTTGTGAGAACTGTACTTGACCGACTCACATAGCAAATGGCTGCTAGCTCCTGACGCAGACTGCTAGCTTCGAGGCTGGTGGTGCTCTTCATGGGGTTCAGGCCGCTGTCGTACACGGTGAACTTGGTTCCCATGAGGTTCGATCTGCAAAGAAAGCACGGCACACCGAATAATCTGATTAGTGAAACAACCCATGAGAAGCAGTTTAAAGGACGTTTATTCTCCAGTGTGTCCCTGCATAGCTACAGTGTGTCCAGACTCTGTGATTGTAAATAATCCTGCAGGCAGAAACATGAGCTGCTAAATTAACAACAACAGATCAACAGGAGCAGCTCCAGCTCATGACTAACTTGTGAAATGCTGACTGTTGACGGACTCAAAGTGTTGATCACAGACCTGGTATTGAAGCGTATGATTGAGACTTGTTAGCTGCCTTGAAGTGACTTAAACTGTTTGTTAATAACCATGTAAACAGAAGAAAATGCTTCTCTGCTCTTGTCATCTTTAATCTAATTTCTAATTCAGCCTCTCTTGGGGTCAACGCTGCACTATAAATACACCGATCAGCCACAACATTAAAACCACTGAGACATCACATGCATGACAGACAGGCCGCTCTGAACTTCTCCAGCAGGACTCTGAACGTTGTCAGAGACTCCTCACACCCTCTCCATCAACGTTTCCAGAACGTTAAAGGAAGAACCTCCAGATTGATCAACACAAGCTGTCAGAACGCTGAACAGCTGATCCGGATATGCAAACACTTCTTTATTTAATTGCTTCTAGTTTTTGGATCCTGGAGAAACGCTCTCTCATCCTGTTTGTACAGCACAATGACAATAAACTGGATCTGATTTGATTTCATGCCGTATGACATCGATCATCCTGCTTCGATGCAGCGTCCTGCTGGGAAACCTTCGGTCCCGGCATTCATCCGGATGTTACTTTGCAAAAAAAACTCTAAAACTGCAAAGCTGTACGTTACGAACACGTCTCAGCAACATCTCAAAGAACACAACAGAGAGCCTGAGGCATTGCCCCGGACTCCCCACATCGCACTTTGATCTACGATCTGTGAGATGTGCTTGAGAAAAAAGAAACCCCCAGAGGTCAGAGCTGTACAGATCTACACAATATGATGAGTCAGTAACTACTGGTCACTTCTGCATCAGACTGTAAACCTCATTTCTAAGTGTTACTCTCAGATATCCTTTTTCATGACATGTTTAAATGAGACAAGTACGACATCATACCACAGAGTGAGCAACTCTCTAAACAGCACAATTACCACCAATATGTGGTTCACAGGATGAATTAAATATTAAATCAACTCGATATTGAAGGTGTTTTTCACCAACTGCTCTCTGATATGAAGCATTTATTTGTCTCGTTTTGCTCTGTTTGTAATTCTCACTTATATTTACATTAGTGCTGTACATGAAAGTGGCATCATAGGTAGAACCATTTAATCACTTTTTTCTTCAAGGCACGGCTTTAAATAGCTGCCTGTATACCTCTTATGCTCCAAACCTCATTTAGAGAAGCTCTCTTGAAGACTCTTGAGCAGCGCCAGATGAAAGGTCACTGTTCATTTAGATTTAGAATTCTATCATTCAAGCAGGACTGTGATTGCCGAGGTTTGAGCGGCGCATCGACCAATGGTCAGGCCGGCTGTGAAGATGAAAAGGCTACAGGGAGCCATATTTGATTAAACTCCATCGGACTTTAGATTGAGCCGCTAACGCGGCCTTGAAGCTGTCTCTGAGGATTATGTTCCTACTCACTTTGTACCATTCCTGGCCTCAAACTTTAAAAGAACATTTCTTTTTTTTTAGCACGAGTGATGAATTGCAGAGAGGTTCCGACGATAACAGAACAAATTCATTGATTTAGCAAAATGAGTTCAGGACATGAAGTACTTGTACTGAATGCTGGTTTGCATCTGAGAACATCTGAACCTGTTGTAGGTGCCTGTTGTCAGTTTTTTGTCATAGAGGCTCAAGTTTAAAAATGAAAAAATGGGGCTGGAAACAGTAAATGCAACCAAAGATTAAACCCAAGTAGCACCGCCGGGGGGAAAAACAAGAAAACACGTCCAGCATTCAACATCTCTCACAGCGAAGCCACCGAGGACTCACCTCAGTTTACCGATGAAACTCTCCCCACCTCGAGACAGATCAGTGGGATCAATGGAGATGAGGTAATTTGATGTTTTACTCTTTTTTCTCTTCCTCCCAGCCAACAGGAACACCTGTGACGAACCAGCACAGACACTAAATTAGCACAGATTGCACACAGAGCTTCCAGTGGACTAAAACAGGTTGAAAGTATTTGCACTTCTCTCATTGAAATACACGAAAACATGTCGGTGAACCTGTCCGAGCCCTCTCACCTTCTTGCCGTCCTCTCTCTCCAGATGAAGGTAGTAGGTGGGATACATGCCTCTGTCCATGCCCTTCTTGTCTCTGGTGATTCTGCACTTCACTCTGACCCCCTGCGGAGCGGGTCGCAGAGAAAACTCCTCAAGGTCATCGACGTCAATGGCGGGTTCATTGACTGGTGGAGTGGGTGCTGAGGCCACCTCCTGCAGGAGCAAACAGCCCACTCAGGGCCAGACCCTTGATGAGATGGTGGACTGGTGAGTGATGCATTACAGGTGACCTTCATTAAAACCAAGTAATGAGTCTGAAGATCAAACCGTCTACAGAGACTTGGAATGAGCACACTGTGTCTAAAATAAGGAGCTGGTGTAGAGACAGAAGATTGAGTTGAGTGAAGGGAATGATTAGAGCCGACCGAGGAGCAAAGAGAAGCGATGGTTATCATGACGGCGTGTACACACACCACAGGCTGTGTGTTGTATTAATATACGGTCAGATTGTAATCTAAGCTACAGCATATTGTGTTAAGAAGAAAACAAGTCAGTGTTTTTGTCTTGTTCCTCTCCATCCTGAATGTATTATTCAGTGACAGTGTCGCATGGAAAAAGTTTCTGCACCTCCAGGCTAATGACATCAACAAAAGCTAATTGGAGTCAGGAGGTAGCAAACCTGGAGGTGTGGGTTGGAGCTACTTTGACTTGCAAATATGACTCACACATTTTTAGTTTGCTATTCACTAGAAGCATTTACTGATGTGAACCGTGTCTCTCTGAAAAGAGATCTCAGAGGACTTGTGATCAAAAATGGTTGATTTGCATAAAGCTGGAAGGATTTTTATCCATTTGTTTGTCCTGTATTTAGCCAGGAAGGTCCCACTGAGATGCCATATCTCTTCTGCCAGGGAGTTTTGTGGGAGTATTGATCAATCCGCAGTTAGACACGATGTCTATAAACAGAGACGGTTTAGTGCCGTGGCCACTCTCTCCAGAAGTGGGTGCCCGGCGAAGACGATGCCAGAAGCAGAAGGCAAAATGCTCGCTGTGGTAATACAAGAAACACAGTTACAGTGTGAGAGCGATCACTGGAGAGGATTAATGTTTCTGTTCATTAGTCTGTCGTACACAAATCATTTCAATGGAGCGCGTTGTCCATGGCAGGAAACCTCACAGGAAGCTGCTGCTCTCCAGAATAACATCACTACATGTTTGAAGTTTGCTCCTGAACACTTTATAACACTACAGCACTGATGAAATATGAATTAATTAAAATTCAATCCCAGGTTTATCATGATATCTTGCTGTGGGGACGGCTGCTGGTCAGCTGCTGTGTGACGCAACAGGACAATAACCTTTAACATCCAAGCAAATGGACTTCAAACAAAGAAAATCTACCTTCTGCAGAGGCAGAGGCAGAGCCCAGATCCTAACTCAATACAGACACAGTGAAACGGCCTCAGGAGGGCCGTTCACACCAGACATCATTACAATATGGCGAAGTAGAAGCAGCGTTGTAAGCAGCAACGGTCCAAAATCTCTCCCGAGCGATGCGCAGGTCTGATCTGCAGCTACAACAAATGAGATGATTGCTGCCACAGGAGGGTTCGACCGTTTATTAAATCCAGGCTTTCACTTACTTTTTCCATGAGCACTGTGGATGCTTAATGGTCGTCTTCAGTACAGACATAAGAGGCTCATTTGTGCATCGTTATATGAAGCCCATTGTACTCGTCTATACTTCAGACTAGTTCTCATTTTATGAACAATTCATGCACAAAAACATGTAACTCCAAAGACTTCAGATCCTTTTTCTTGCCAGCCGATAATACACCTGGAATGGGGAAAAATAAACCCACATTTCTCATCTG
>NW_007578403.1:88512-125364 GCF_000690725.1 Stegastes partitus | reverse complement strand
AACAGCTCTCCAACTGCAGAATGCAAGACATGATTTAAAAATACTTTTAAAACTCCCAGAGACACGTGACGTATGAGATTGCTGTTCATGCATACACTGTGACAGGGCCGGCAAAATTACTTGGAGATAACATCTGTGTCAATAAATGAGACTTAGTTTAACTATGATTGTCAATTACTGCACTTTCAGCCATGAAATTGTTCTAGAAACAACTTGATTTTTTTTGCGCTGGTTGTTGGGCAGACAGACGCACACACAGAGCACAGATGCATGCTGGGAACTTCCCTTTACCTTGCAGGACTTCTTACTGGTGGCAGAGCCTGGCCTCGTGTTGCTGTTGAGCTGTGATGAACTAGAGCTAATTTCATCGTCGTCATCCTCTTCTTCGTCAAAATTCATACTGCTGGATATACCTTAAGACAAAAAACAAGAATAAAATAAGATGACAGCCGCGAGTTTTCCTGCTTTTAATTGCTAATTCAGAAGAAAAGCAGCTGAAACACATTTTAAATATCGTTCATATAGGATGTTTGTTATTGTGTGGAAGTACGCCAATTCTTTTTAATTAAATGATAGATTAAACCAGGTGCAGCATTTCCCTGCATGGCGTTTATTACTGTTTAGTTTCTGATGTTTTTACTCATTTCATGGAAAGTTCAGGTGACGAAATCCAAATAAAACACGCCTGCTTGTAGTTTAGTAAAAGAATAATAACAAAGTAGTGATTAAACAAACACTTAATGACTTTCTCCAAGTCCAGAGTGTGTAGCGTTGCCTATTTGTTGTGTTACTGCACGCTGACCCACCCCAGCCTGTGTTTTAACATGTCTGGAAATGTGTAAAGCAACAAACCATCTGGTGTTAAGTTGATGATTGCAGCTCTGCATAATCAGCACTATAGTTGTTGCGGTGGGTGTTTACATTTTTTTTTTGCAAATAAATTACCAGAAAATAAGTCTTAATACAAGCAGTGACTTGTGAAAGTAAATTATCGTACCAATGATAGTTATAATAATTCAAAGGTAACCAAAGTACAGCCATGACTCGATGATCCGAAGCTAAATGTAAAACCTTCTTCTATTATCGGATATCAAGGTTGTCGGATTGTCCAGACGGAGGTCCAGATACGAGGAGGGCTTGATGCTGGAAGGCTCATTAGTTGTTCATTATTGTTCATAGTTGTTGTAATAACTAGTAGGGCTGGTCCCAATAGAACTTTCTGGGCCCAATTAATGAATATTCTGTGCGGTCGGGGGACACTTCCCCCCCGGGGCAGCGCTCTGACGGGGTGGAAGTGTCCAGAACACACAGGCAGTACTTGGCTGCTGATGCTAGTTTAGTTAGCGCTCACACTTCTGTTTCCTCCATCGGTGGCGGCGGGGGAGTGGCAGATACGCTCCACCGTTACCATCCATGTTTACTTCCATAAACACTGAGCACGCTCGCTGCGTGTGACGTCGTCGTGTCCTCTTCTGCGCATGCGGGACACTTTTGGCTCGTATGAAGTTCACACAGCAGATCACATACAAGTCGCATTGAACTGGAAACGTGAAGGAAGTCACAAAGAAATCCTCATTGAGCATCAAGTCCTGCAGTGTGAACGTAGCCAATCTGTGGGATTGTTCAGTCAGATAATACGCCGTCATCCTGATTGGTGACATTAAATGTCATGTCGGAGTCACAATCCAAGGCTGTCGCTATGTTAAGGCTGTTTTTATGGGTTCTGTTCGTTTTTCCTAAAAACCTGCCGGATAGCAGGTTTTAGATTGTTAAGGGTCGATTATCGAGTCATGTCTGTATCATTATCAGTGTTTAACACCTAAAACCAGCTGTGGTGGAAGAAGTATTCAAATTCTTCACTAATATAAAAGTGCCAATACAGCAATGCAGAGAAGTACAGAAGTTAGCAGAAAATTTAAGTTAAAGTTAAAAGTACAGGTTTGGTCCATCTGACTGATTTTCTTACAGATGACATCATTATATTGTTCATACTGAAGCATCCGTATGTCAGCAGCACGCTACTGATGCAGCTAATTACTTCATATGCAGTTTTACATGCAGGTTAATAAATAATATTTATTTAACTCTTGTTAAGATATTGGATCATTAATATATTTGTTAAAATCAAACCATGTGAGAAGTTTAGAGGGAAAAATCAGTGTTTTGGTGAAGCTGTTACCAACTCATCAACATCTGAAATGTGACACACTGCTTTCTGTAAGGCGTTGGAAGCCAAAACGGTTGGGTTATATTTTAAAAACTTGTTATATTAGAAACTGTTTATTTAAATAAATGTAGTGGAGTGGAAGTATAGAGTACCATAAAATGGAAATACTCAAATAAAGTGCTTTGAACTGATACTTAAAAGCAGTACTTTGGTTATATTCCACCGCTGAAGGTCAAAGTCTGATCAGTCATTTGCAAAATCAAAACTAAATAAATAACAATAATAAATCTCATCACTCTGCTACCAAGTGCATTATAGTGAATGGACTAAAGGTGTGACAGAGCAGGTACAGTATTACTACCACTCTCACTATACAGTACTTCTAATATGAATGCATTTGATAGATGTGTAAATTAAAGCTACACAACACTCATTAGAGGCAGGGACACATGATTAATCAGTGTCCAGAATCTGCCGCTCACTGTAGAATAAACCACTTGAGTGTTTATGATGTAAGGAAGAGTTAATGAGTCGGCTCGTATTCAGCGTTTACAGTATGATTAATGATATCAATGCAAGTCAGGCGCTGCTGGGTTTGAAAATGGCACGTCTATTTGCAGTTGCAGGTTTTAACATGAGTCAGTGTTTTCCATCCTCCCACCACGCGCCGCAGCAGCGGACCAGAATGCCGTGGGTGTAAACATGAACTCGTGGTCGTGCTGTTGCAGATGCAGCGACAGAAGCTTTCTCGAATACCTTTCTTGAGCATGGTGACGCGCAGATCCTGCTTGCTCTGCGACTGAGTGCAGCTCATGACGGGCTCCGCCTCGCCCTCGTCTGTGCTGTTGTGACCCACCGTCAGGATCTGGATCGGGCTGTCGTCCTGCTGGGAAGCCAGGCCATCGATCGCTGCGGAGCCACAATCCCACAGGAGCAAAAAGCTTCAGCTGCTGTTCAACGCTCAGTAATTTACGGTGTACAGTACGAGTCCGAATGTGAAGTAAAACAAAGGCATCAAACGGCAACAGCAGTCCGTCACACAGTCAACAAGCCTGAGTAGACGTGACAGCATTTACTCTTTGTTTTGCTCACTGTCTTCAATGTCCTACTAACTTCTAACTCATGATGTCTGTGCTGCTACAGAGAGCAGTGCAATGCGCTATATTGTGAACGGAGAAATCAAAATTCACACAAAGACGAAGAACGTTTCCTATGTGTGGGCGCTTCCTCACGACTTTATTGCTGAATTCAGTTAAACTCATAAAAAGTTAACCGCAGGTGCACGGGGGATTTTATTTAGTTGAGCTTTTTGGATATAATTATGACAGATTAGTCAATATTAAACCGCAAGTGTGTAAACAACTGTCGTATTTTATTCCATGGTTAAGAAGAGGTTCACGTGTAGGAGGTGAGTCGGTGTTTGTTTAGATTCAGGTTGCAAATTCACATTTAAGGTTTAACTTCTGATGTAGATATTAAATGTAGATGGCGACTTGAGTTACTACCTCTGAGAAAACTGATGAGCTTCAAATACTCTCGACAGAATCAGAGCGTGAGACAGACGGAGTGAGACGGGCTCATCAGCGGTGAGTTTGGCACTACTGGCCTGCTTCATCTTCTACCCCAGTTGAATCCCATTAGCTTTTTTTTTCTGGGACAATGTCACTCCAATGACAAGCACCTACTGTACTGCAGTATATCAGATGACAAGCATCTCTAATGTCAGAAATTGATGAGCAAACTGCAGATATATATGGTAAATATACGTGCTTTATGTCCACTATTATACCGCGTTCTGCTGAGTCTGCCCGAGCACGCTGCTGAAAGGCACAGAAAGCAAAAGGAAACCATCAAAGCAGCGCAGCTACAGCTGGAATACACAATGTGGACATTTTCCCTGGTATAATGTGCATGTGCACTTGTCGTGTGTCAGCCTGTCACACACCATCACAGACATTTGAGCTCTAACAAGCGTGAAGGCTAAGAGAGCAGCTTCGCCAGTTGTGTTCGTTGCCAGGCGTGGCTCAAGAAATCAGCAGGCGAAACAGTATCTGGCCCTCAAAGACAGTTTGGATAGACGGCTGCAGCTGCTGGATAATGAGGATTTTCTCTTTCATAGTGTGGATTGCTTCTGTTCACTTAGATCTGCTCATTCGGTCTTAACAACATGAACGTTCTTCACTCTGTCTGATGAACCTTTGGTCTTTACACCGGCTCGCTGACCTTTGTGTTTCCCCTTCCTCTCCTTCTTGTCGCTGCCCGTCTGTGGTGTGGAGCTGGCCGAAGCTTTTCCCTTTTTGGCTGAGCGAGGCGGCTGCGTGTCCGATATCACCTTCACCTCCTCCTGTTCAGCTTCTTGCACTGAGCACCAGCAGGTTGTCGGCGAGCGCAGACAGGAAAGGAGAGAAACGGAAAAGAAGGCTGACAATCACACAAAAGAAACTTATGATTGGGTTATACTGTACGACAATGAAGCCTGTTGAGTGACAGGTGAGACGTCTTTAGGAACCAGGCTCCTGGCGTTACCGTGACCTTGACGGTGGACGTAACACACAGCAGTGTTTCTACAGAGTCCTGCAGAGTTTTTACTATGACACATGTGGAAATAGATTTATTTTTTGACTCAGCACTGTAATAATGCTGGACTGCTCTTCAATGACACTGCAACATCTGTGCAGGTTCAGATTCAGACTAAAAATAAAAAGAGCGACCAGCCCTTGCCTGTGAACAGACAGATATAGGGCTAACAGCGAAAACAGGTCAGGACATTTCTTTCACATTTTTTTGGCTGGACTGATGAGGTCATCATCCCCTTTCTTTCCATCAGAATGCCAGAGACACATTTGGACAACGTTTTCCTCTTCTCTCTGCAGGAAACGTGACAGTTTGTGGCCTTGAGCCCAGAAACCGGCCCAACAGAATTGGGGATTAGATGATCCACTCTGTGTGTAAATAAGGAGACCTCATCAATCTCAGACCAAACACCGTCGCTGCTCTCGAGATGTGAGGTTTGCAGCAGAACGTGCATGCCTGGAATAGATTATACGGCTTGTTGTATTGGTTCTACACAGATTTAAAATTTAAAATATCAGCGAGGCCTATTCATCATTCAGTAATTATTCATCTGTTTTTATAGTTTGGAAATCGTTCTGTTTGTATGCAATTGAGAAACTGGGAAAAGCAACAAAAAAAGAAACTGCACAAGATTAAAATCTCTGTTGGTACAAGAACAAATACTTTCTGTGAACAGATTTATCAAACAAGCTGTTTGACATTTTTATTTGTTGAATCGATGCGTCTCTTAAATCCTCTGTTTGAGCTTTTCTGAATCAACACACTCCCAGAGGAGCGCCGTCTTACTCACCGTGGTAGATGGTGCTGCTGTTGCTGCTGAGGTAGGACTCCACCAGCGGCGCCTGCTCCTCGCTCTGCTTGGTTCGACGAGCGCGCGACCTCCCGTCCACGTTGGACTGGACCATCAGAGGCTCTTGTCTCTTTTTCTTCTGCTTCTGCTCGAGGAGCGCTCGCTGAACACGGAGAGAAAAACAATTAAGGCGCAGCAGCAGCAGCAAATCAAAGAGGTTATAGCCTCCTATTATGCTTTATTAGTAGGAATAGAATAAATGAAAATTAAATTACAATGGCACAATTAAGAAACAATTAGCACATTAAAGAACAAGGCCTTTCCAGTGTGTGTGTGAGGCTGAATGTACCGACACTCTATAAACTAGACCACGCTCCAGAACTACCACAGCGACTGACAACACAAACATTCAAGAGCGATTCAGCCGTGTCCTATAAACACGTAGCAGCTTCATGAGGCGAAGCTGTGAAGCTGCATTCATCCTTACTCCTCAAACATAACGTATTTTTTGCTGTGATGATTTCTCGTACTGTGTGGGGTCTAACAGCCGATGGCAGCGACACAGCCTCAGATAAATCTGTTAAGCTCAGGAAAACAACGCCTGATGTTTAAGGATGTGCTGCCCAGACCATTCTAACCTGAGGCTCGGCTACACTTATTCATCCGGACTAACTGTCAGCTATATGCAAGTCTTCAAACCAGAGCTCATCAAATATTGAAGGTTTCTATTAGTGGAGAATCCAGGCTGCGGAGCATCGTAGCTCCACAGTATGCCCTGTAAAGATCACCGCCAAGACAGCCATGACCAAACACACACTATACGGGTTTAACAAACACTGGTATGAAGCCAGGTTCTCTGTCACCTATAAACAATAAGAACGACAGCCCCTAGAAGATGTTTCAATCAATAATCATCTGTTGTGTGATGCTTACATGCCTAAAGCTCGGCTACGTGGGAGACCATCTGCGTTCCCATTGATTTATCACCGCAAAAAGACGGGAGCGTTTGCTGCTATAGAACAGAACGAGGAAGTTTTTCATATTGTACTCAACGGTCTTCACTACGAATACAAAGAAAAGGGTTCAACCGCAGCAGCAGCCTGAGTGTGTTTGCTTTGCCTGGATACAGAGAGCGCTGCTGGCCGCAAACAGCAGCAGCATCAGCAGCAGCATCGGTCTGCAGGCTGCCAAGCTGCCAAACATCAGGCTCACCGAGGAACCCTGCACTACTGTCATTTCTCCAAAAGCACGTCTGTGGTAGCAGCTGTTGTATTGGAATGCCTGTTTCATGTTAACATATTTATTAGACTGCAATATTTCATACTTTTCATACTGTATATATAACTTATCTTTTTTTTATATTGAAATCTCTTCTGTTTTATTTTTTTGCTCTTTATTTTGTTCTTTATTCTATGTTGCACTGAAGGAGCTGCTCTTAATCTCATTGTACATGTGTATAGTGACAATAAAGGCTTTCTATCTGTCTTCTTCTATCTGTGGTGTTAAGTTCTGCGTTTGTTATTTACTGGATTTAAACCTCGTAGAGACATAAACAGACCTTCTCATTAAACGCCGCTCGGAGAGATAACAGGTCCTCGTGGGCTTTTTTTCGCGGCACCGTGATGAAGCAGCGGACGTTGATGTCATGAATAAATCCGCCTCGTTATAATTGATTTTGGCCTTAATCTGTTATCAGAAGAGGAAAAGACTCACCTGTCTGTCCAGCTTCTGCTGTCGGAGGTTGGTGCCCTCATCGTCTAAAGTGCTGCAAAGAAAAGAGCAAAGAATGAAGTTAAAATACTGAAGACGCTCCTCGGCTGTTTGCTGTACGATAATAACATTTTCAGAACTGCTTGAGGTGATTCGCTGAAACTGTAAGAGAACATTAAACATATAAAATGTGACTATATATTATCTAATATGTTTTTTATGAGCTATCTATTGTGTATTCTTACGTTGGGATGAACTCACAAAAATCACTTATCTGCTGCATATTGGCATGATCTAATGGACACGAACAGAACACACACATTACATCACAAAAGAGCTTCAGCTACATATAAGAGAAGAGCAGCTGATTAGAATGCAGACACTGTGTAAGTGCCAAGACAACAATTAGCGCCTAAAACAACTGCTTGTTTTGAGGGGAGCGGCTGTGCTGGAAGACTTCTCCGTCATCCAGACCTTTATCATTTATCTCTGAGAGTTGCTGCTGCTGAGGGAGTCGCAGCCAGACTTTGGAGGTGCTTCACTACAAATGACATTGATTGATGGTGCAGTGCAAAGTCACAAAATCTCCAGAAACCCTGAGCTGCGTCTGCCCGCCCTGCTTGAGCATCTCAGAAATAATCACATAGACGCGATGCCACAGGCCGATCCGTAACGAGATGCTGTGTCCTGTAAAAAAAGGCAAAGTCACAGCCGGTCTGTCAGAAACATCTGTGGAAACCCTGCGTGGCTTTTTTTTGATACGAGGAGCGACCGATGCCCATCTACTGTAGCATGAATAGAAGTGTGTCTGCTTTGAAAGTCTGCATCGGGCTGCACACAGAAACAATGAGCTGCCCTTAAAAGAACCGGCGCTGCTGAGCTAACTGTGTCGAGCCATCTCGGATGAAGACGTTTGTATTTCCTGGATGGCTCATCACACCACACAGAGGAACACATGTACTTTAATACTGGAGACAGATCACATAGAAAATAAGGGCCAGGAGATTCCTCATGAAGCTGCTGTTAGCTTGTTTTCAGGAAACACGACAGAGACACAGATGCATGACATGATGTGGTAAAGGATGTCTTCATTTTTTTACTCTTAAGATATTTTTTTAGCCTTTTTGCCTTTATTGTACAGGACAGTGAAGAGAGAGACAGGAAAGTGGGGGAAGGACCTGCAGCAAAGGGCCACGAGCAGGATTCAAACCCATGGCCGCTGCATCGGGGACTGTAGCCCCTGTACATGGGTCGCCAGCTCAACCAGGTGAGCTATAGCAGCGACCCAAGTCTTAATATTGAGAAAAAAATATTGTCATGCTGCCTCAAGAGAGGAAACACGTGTCATGTCTGAGCTGACAGTAGCCAGGACATCGGTTTGACCAGAAGAGTTCCTTCTTAGTTTCTTTTATGTAAGCAACACCTTATTTTATCACATTTCAAACACTGTTTTATGTCCATTCATCCATCATCTCTACACCTTAATCCTCACTAGGGTCTCGGGGGGCTGGAGTCTATCCCAGATGACTGAAGGCAGGTTCACCTGGACAGGTAACCAGTCTATCACAGGGCTACACTTAGAGACAGACAACCAAGCACACTCACATTCACACCTACGGACAATTTACAATCACCAATTAATCTCAGCATGTTTCTGGACTGTGTGGTTCTAGCTGTGAGGCAACAGTGCTAACCACTGAGCCACATGCAGCCCTTTATTTTATGTCCTTGCATTTTAATTTTCCTTCTTGTAGACAAATTATGAAATGGTAAATGTAGTAGTTAACTGATGCTGTTTTTTTAAAGCGATGTTAACTGGGCAGCTGGTCTGTTAATAGTCAAACATACAGGAATGCCTATCATGCTGTCAGTTTTTAGATTTAAGTATCATATGTGATAGTTCAGCTGCAGACCATCCGTATTAACAGAAACAGTGAAGAGTTGTGCTGTGAGGAATAATAATGTTCTGTATAATCTTATGGTAACAGCTACACCTGCGTGTTGCCTCTGAACCGTCGCAGCTGACAAACCAGATAAAAGTTTTACAACCACGGCTCCTCGTGGAGCAGAAGTGAAGGCTGGGAACACCCATGTTTAAACTACTACTTCACATCCACACCGACAAAGCTGCCACCGCCGCAGACTCGCTTGTTTTTTTGTTTGCCGGCCTTGTAAAATAAGTGTTGTGAAATAATCAACTGATTCTGATTACTTCATTTGGCACTAGACACTAATCAGTCTTTCACTACTCAGGTAGCCCAGTGTGTTCTCCAGGAGCTCATTTGCATTTTTAGTGCTTCAAAAAGTGCTGCAGCTGAGATTTTGCAGAAGTTCCTGTGACTAGAGGCTCATGTGCAGATCTTCTCTGTCAACAAAGATTACGTTGGACTGCAGCAAACAACGCTGTCACGGTTTGTCTTTGAATCGAAGGCTTATGAACCATTCAGAAACTGTATCAGCAGACATATGGACGGCGTCTGTCATGAGAAAAGCACAGACAGATGATCTGAAGATGATGGCTGTCTCATGCTATTTGAGCTGCAAGACTCTGGACTGCATAAATAAAACTAACCTGAACGCTCTCCCATCGAAGACGGCAGCTGCTAAAGGTTACGGCTCCTTTATTCGTTCCCTTTAGATACCTGTGGTCACCTTCACAAGGCCAGGAGGTTTCCACAATGGAGACAACATCGAAGGATTAATGGACACTTCTCAGATCCCTCCCGCTGCATGATCCACCTCTCTGCCTCGCTGTCCATATGCTCAGCGAGCTCCGGTTTGATCTGTGGCCCTCTTGAAAGGGAAGCTGTGCCGCTATTGGCGATGGCTTTGAATAGATTGCATTAGATGAAAGACACCTTGTGTGCACTTCACCGCAAACTGGATTAAGACATTTAACTCTTACAGTATTTAGTCTGAGTCGATCCTGTTTGTACGGGAGTCTTTGGACAGTTTTTTTGGAAGAAAGGTGAGAAAGCCATGTCATGTTTAATATCTCTCAAAAGTATGTCCTCAGCATAACATGTGACTCTGTGGGGAAATATTAATCTGATTAAGGGTTGGTGTCCATTTGTAGGTTTATTCAGAGAGCCCAACAAACCAGAAAGCATCGACCTAAAAAATAAAAAGTGCGTCTCAGGCTTCCTCAAACTGTGATCATCACCTGATTCTCACCTCCTGTCATGAGCTCCAGAGTGTGTGATCATCCTCATGGGCTTTTATATACGTTCAAACCAAAATAAAGTTCTCCTGACAAGCATAACGACGCACAAAGGGCTCATTATCCCAACCGAAGCCTCCTCTGACGCTGCACATATTGAAGATCTATTACATGAATAACAAGATGCGGCCGACCCATACGGCCTTTTCTTTATGCATATATCATCAGTATATCTTTATATCAGCATGATCTTCACGCTTCTAAATGATACCATCATTACAGTTCAGATTCAATTAATGCATGTGTACATATTCCAGCCTATCTATTAAGCACACAGAGCTCGGGTGGCCTGCGTGGACGTACACTTGATTAGAACTTCTGTGAAAGCGATGCAAAGAGTTGTCCCAGCAGCACGGTATCAATCAAACATCTAATTTCAGGTCTGCAAAAATGGATTCTCCGGGCATGCTTTGCTGCACAGTCTGCTGCACCCAACACCACCGGGTCACACCTTTCTCTGCATGAACAATAGTATTGACTTGAGCAATATTTGATTTGGCAGCACAACCCGACACAATACCACCTGCCTAAGCAAAAGCCTAAAGGTCAGCAGAGAACAGGGCAGTGCTGCTGAAATGAATGTGTAAATGAAGTTGGCCACCGTTCCTCTCTCCGTCCCGAAATGCTCGCCTGCACGCCGGTTAAAGAACAAACAAAATACTGATTCACACATTTAGGTTCTAGTGCACGGCCTTCTTTATCTTAAAATCTATAAAACACATTTAAAAAAAATAAGACAAGGGGCCAAAATATCCAACAAATTACAGAAACAGACCTAAAACTTACAGCAACCACTAAAGACTTTAAGCCACACAAGAGCTCCATCTATAATCAATTCTGTCTATTGATACTGTGCTAATTGACCAGTTAAATGTTGGCACTAAACATGGGGACAAACACACATCCCAGTTTACTAGAGCCTGTAGTCGAATGTCAAAAACCCAAACTCACACTGACATTAACAAGCAGCAAATCCTACAGTCGTGAAGCAAATGTTTGTTATTTCACGTGAAGGATTAATCAGAATTATGAATTATTATTAATAAGCCAGCAGTGGAGAAATTGATTTAGCGGAAAATTGTTTCAGATAACATGTCCGCCGTCCCGCTAATAAAGATTACTTGACATGTGGGGAGAGGAGTGGTTCCACGCCAGAGTCCAAATAAAGGAAAAGAGGACAGCTTGATGGATGAGAGCCTCGTAACACAAGAATAATGAGGTTACTTGTAATTTCCCACTTCCTTACCTTTACTCAGCGGCCGTAGTCACACACAGAATTCAGATCCTTTTACTTTTTGCACACTTTTTTTTAAATTTGTGTCGTAGATGTCATTTTAATAAAGTTGTCATTTTGTCCATGAATCTCCACTCAGTAACCCATCATGATAAATAAAACATTACTCTTTGCAAAGGCCCAAAACTGAAATTCCTAACGTGTTAAGGTTTTCAGACCTTTGCTTTGGCACTTTGTTAATTCATATGTGTCTTAAACTGGTTTGGAGTCAACCAGTGGCACATTACCAGACACAGATTAGAGAGCTAGACCCTCATAAGATCCAACACAGCAGGACAGGATTAAAAACCCAGTCATGAAGTCAAAGGAACTCTCTGCAGATGTCCGTGTCGAGGCATAGGTCAAGGCAAGGGTACAGAACCACATCTAAAATTTAAATGCTCACAGAAGGACAGCAGCCTCAATAATTATAAAATGAGGAAGTTTGGAACCACCTGGGCAAGATTTGACCGTCTGACGAAACTCAGACCCAGAGCCCATGCACGCTGGTGTTTTTTATAATAGGGCATCACATGAATATGCAGAAACATGCAGTCAGGAGTCTTCAGAAACAGAAAACAGTGATAGATCCTCACCCTGAAGTCACACGGAGGAGGGAAGGAATCATATGTGTGGACGGATTCCATCACCCCTGTTCCTAAATATACTGGAGGAGTAACTGCACATCTATGGACAACATGTAAATAGTCCTGTTAGCGAGGTTAGCATCACGTCCACCGCCGCACATAACAAAGGAGACACTGCAAATAGCGTCTCTAGCTATCCTGACCCTGGAAGGAGTTTCCCAAAAGCTCCATGTTCAGTCGCTTACAGCTGAGGCCAAAATGCACAGAAAAAGCAAAGTTCTAAATAACACCCGTGTAGGTGTGGGAAGGACCCGAGGAACCGAGCAAGAATGTCCTTGGACGAGGAGTTAAGCAACAACCCAAACAGCTACCTAACAGGGCTCCAGAGGTCCTCGGTACAGTTTGGCTAATACAGTCCCGTTGGTGAAGCACGGTGGCGGCAGCATCATTTATGTAATTTTCATTGGATAGGGACAGGGAGATTTATCAGAACCAGAACCAGATAACCAGAGACAGGTTCAACGGTTCACCTTTTAGCTCGAAAATGATCTGAAGTATATAAACGTACAAGTCTCTGCCTGTCCTCGAGTGGCCCAACCAAAGCCAGGACTTAAAGACATCTGTAGAGAGACCTGAAAATGACAGAGGTTGAAGGGATCTACAGGAAGAACGGGATAAACTGTCCAAAATTAGGTTTGTAAATCTTGTAGAGACTAATCCAAGGAGACTTTTTACCTATTTTACAAATGTTCCTGAAAACATGGTTGTACTGAGTTATTCTGTGTTACTGAGTGTAGACTGATGGAGACCAGGACCAGGTCATATCATACCGTGCACGGTAATACCGGTGTAATGTTAGGGGATGATATGAAATTGAAATATCGCTATAAATTTGAGTGAAATGCGCAGTGCCTTTTGGTCCAGTCTAATGCACATGGAGGGAGAAGCATGGCGGTGACCGAGGAGGAGGACGAATGCAGTGCATCTACCGACACTGTAGGTCTGGACCCGGATATCAGAATATTCGGTCATTGTGGTGGTGTCTGGATAGCAATTTTGAGATCCGAATGTTTGCCCGCCACCCACCGCTACCCTCCCCCACCACCGCCGCCACCCGATGGTGGAAACAGAAGTGTGACCACTGTCCTAAACTGGCACCAGCAGCCACGTACTGCCTGTGGGTCCCGCCCACTTCCACCCCGACGGTCCGAATATTCACTTTGAATAAACAAATCGTCAGCAAGCGATTTACAATTTATGCACTATGGATGTTGGTACATTACAGCTTTAATACACATCAGAACCAGCTGCTTGTTAAATGGAAAAGAAATTGTTTTTATTTTTTTTATTTGCACCAATAAAGTTTTGAAGCATTTTGTCGGGCATCAGTTATATCACTAGCGCACATTTTCTCATTTGTATCATGATAAATAATTTTGACTGCATCATCCTGCCCTAATGGAGACAATTAAAATTGCATTCATTCAACATAAGAACTACAACACAATAAAGCATCCAAAAAGGGAAGAGGCCTAAATATTTCTGAAGTGGTTGTAAACCATTTTTCAGCAGTTTATTTTAACAGAAGTGTAAACATTTGGTAGCAAAAATAAGTTATGTTGATTCAAATTTTAAAAATTACATAAAATATTAACTATAGCTGTTTCCTTACCATTTTCTTTTCTGAGTTAGCAGCTTTTATTTAAGCTGATCTTTCTTATTCCTGCAGCGTGCTGGTTTACAAGTTTGTCGTGCGTCTGCTTCTGTCACTCGTACGCGGAAGTGAAACTCGTCCAGTGCAAACAGCTACAGATCGAGCACAGCCAAACGACAACAAATCCAATTATGAATGTATTTGTGACAGCGTGTGTTCCACAAACAGAGTTATAATTTGACAGATGCCAGTCTTTCTCGGTAACGTCGTTAAACGTCGTCTCCCTGCCGGCAACAGCATCTAATTTCACTTTGACCTTCTCTCGTATTTGTGCCAATGTAAAAGAAAAAAAAGTTTCCAGTCATGTTTCTCTGTAATAGAGCCAAGACAGAAGTTTATGACGACACACAAAATTCAAGTTAAACCCAAGGTCGGCCCTACTGCTCGGAGGATCAAGCTCTGCTAGGATTTTCTCCTGACCTCCGCCGTGCAGCCTTTTTGCTCCGCTCTCCAACAGTCTGCATAAACTGCAACGGCTACACGTGAACAGAATAATTGCTCCGAATAACGAAACAACAGGATATTTATCCAGCACCAGTGATTAACTGGTTGCTGGCTGTTTCCACTTTGCATCCCGTCTCGTCTTTTTGCCAGAGTTTTTAATCACTGGCGACAGACTCGCTGATTGTTCCTTCAGCTCTTGTGGCAGGGCATCTGAGAGACCTCTGAGAAAAGCTCTATGGCTCCTAATTAGGAGATTGAGAGATTTCTTGCAGAAGTGTTGGAGAGAATGAGCTACAGCAGATGAGAAAAAGGGAGACAGACAGAGAGGGAGAGTTGCCTGCTGATGTGCGATGAATGAGAAAATTATGTTTTTTTGCACAACTCTTAATTAGGACTGAAATTGCTTTGTTTCATAAGCGGCAGGTTTTTTGCTTTTTTTTACATAGATGTGGCCCAAAAACGACTTTTTCCTGCATTTAGAGCAGCTTTTGATTTACAACGTGCAGCTTGTGACAAAGGCACCTAATTATTTTCTGCCAGTCTTTTATTTTACATTCTGCATTTTTAAAAGTTTTTCTCTCAACAATTAAAAAGCTTTTAGAAATGATGTGATGCCCACATATTGTGAATGCATGTGCGTCCTTGTAAATCAATCTGGTTCATTATTCTTCACTAACTCATTGTAAAGCTTGAAAGCAAACTTATTTTCAATTTGAGCTAAAATGTTCAATTGTTTACTATATAAATTGTTGTTTCTTAAAGTGATAAATGGAAACGAATCTCTTCTCCTTTCCAATTAAGTCGTACAGAATAAATAATTGAGCGTGAACACGCGGTTCGTCAGCAGCGCGGCGGGTGACAGTTTTTATACCTTTCATTCGTCTGTCAGAAGTGTTAATGGTGACAGCGGGCTCAGCATCCGACACCAGTCAATAAATATTCACCTACATCTCCGCGCTATCGAGCATATTTTGACGACAAAGGCCCACACAGATGCAATAAAAAAAGTATTTACCTCCCACACTCTGTCACACACACAGACAAACAAAGCACTCCATGTCTGCAATCAGAGTAATCAAGTGTGTGAATAGGCATCAGACAGGAAGATAATGACACAAACAGAGCCGCTGTAGCGCAGGTCAAACAGCTCATTACTGTGTGGAGGGTCTCTGGTCACTCCTCTCCTGCAGCTCGCTGATGCTCAGGTTTACAGGAAGCTTTACAATCTGCTAACGGAGGGCGTTCATTCGGCGCAACACGGTGAAATTGAAAAACTCAAGGTGGAAATGCTCGATACGTCAGCCAGGTGCTCTGACAAATCGAGGTCCATCAATTGTGACCAACTTGGCGGCTCGAGAAAACCTTCAGAACACATTAAAGCGTTTACAAAAATAATGCTAAGGGGACTTCTTGTGCCTTAACATCGATTGGAAAGCAATTCAGTGAAGATTTGCCAGTAAATACTTGTGTTGAAGTCATTTAAACTGAGCTTCTACGTTTTGAAGTTGCAGAAGTATCTGAATGGGTCTGAATGATAACTCTCTGATTTGTCCATATTCATGTGTATTTGTAAACTACGACTTCTAACACTGTGAAAGCACAAAATCATCCATCTGCACCACTGCTCTCAGGTCAAATGTACGGGAAATTCAGTCAATTTCATTTTGTTCATTATTTAAAAAAAGAAAAATGGACTTAGACACAAAAATAGTGTATTTTCCATTAACTGAGACCTCAGCCGAAGATGAATTAGGCACAGGGCGGAGGACAGGATTTGACTGGACTCTTCTTCAGAGTTTTAAAATAGTTTTACATGCATCACCAGGTTTTATATTTATGGCAGTCACTCGGTGGTGATTCTGCAGCCGCATCTGGGAACACTGAAGGCAATCTAGTATGCACACAAGAGCAAGCTTAATTTTTCATTTGCATAGTGTAATCCATGAAATTTGATTGTGGAAGAAAAGGATCTGATGAGCACTGCACTGATGCAAATTGACCCTGCAGGTAGGAATGTAAGTAAAGAGCCGTACGCTGTCATACAGAGCATGACACTATGTCTTACACTGGCCAAGAATTTCTGAAAAGCTTCTTTAAATAAAACAGGACATTTTTGACAACATAACATTTCCCCACTTCCTTGTCAAGAGCAAACAATTCCTCCTCTCCTCCCCTCTCAAAAAGAAAGAAAGAAAGAAGGAGCGATTTGTGCAAGTCTTCAGCTAAAATGCTAATCTGGTGAATTTGCTCCCCACAGAGAGGAGCTGCTCTCCAATAACTATTGTTTCTTTGTGGATGTGTGTGTTTGTGAGACGTGTCGTTCTGTTGATTTCTGTGAATGCATGCGCTGTATATCTCTAATGAGATGATGGAGCTACACAGTGCAGCTGTCTTCTCCAACTCTGCACAGAGGCCCATGCATTTTTAATGGCAGCTTCACGAGATGAAAAAAAAAACCCTGCTCATTGAGAAACCACCAATCTCTCTGCCCCCACCTTCCCACCGACACTCCAATGGCATACTTCAAGGGATAGCTATGGATACCGGTGATGCATTCATGTCTTGCTTGTGGTATTTTTTTGTTGTTTTAGTGCATATTTTCCAGAACAAAAGTGGAAGAGTGAGGAGACAAAATAGTAAATGCTGCACTTGTTCTTGTTTATTTCAGTCAATCCAGTTGTTTCATAAAAAGCTTTTGTGTGAGGTTTATTTCATTTTAAGTCTCTCGTGTATCTTAAGTTTAAAACACATTCCCCACAGACTGCTCTCCGTCCTGATGCAGTCTCGTTTTGAAATTTGTGGATTGCCACCGTAACTTATAGCAACCGCGAGCCAATGGCATCAAAGCAAGCAGGGGAAACCATGGCAATGGGTATTCAATCAGAGCAAAGAGCCAGCAGCATTAGTCCTGCACTTGAAATGATTAGAGCAGGTATAGGGTCTACAACAAGAAGCCAAAAGCTCATTAATGCTCCCATTTTTTTTGTTGTTGCTTCCAAATGTGTCACTACAAACGGTGGGACTGTATCGGCAGCACGATGGACGCACATGCACGAACACATCTATCCACACACAAAGACGGGAACTTCCTCAGTCATCTGAAGGAGAGAGATATAAAAATATGCACCAATATGATCCTATAGCTAACAGCCCTGACATCCCAATTAACTACTTTTGACAGCACTGGATAAACATCTCAAAACGAGCAATAATGACAGAAATCTAATATCTATAAAACTGTGAAACAATACGAGATCCTCGGTGGTCTATGCAGCTGAAAATCTTGGATTTACTTTTGCATTATTTATTATTTCCCTTGTTGTACCTTCATCTCATAAAAGACCCTTAAATAGGAAACATCGAAGCGACACTTTTTCCACTGAACACAGAATAAAGCAGCGACCGATCTTCCCACATGACATAGTTTGATTTTATTGTGTCACTCCAGTGTTACTGTTATCAGTCACATCTCCTTGACACACACACACACACACACACACATGCACACACACTGCTCCAAAAGATGAATGCGGTGCCCTTTTCCTGGTGTTCTCAGGAATGTGGTACAGTACCTGTAGGGAATCCAGTCGGACGAGTGCTTGGAGCTCATTCTGTATCAGCTGCTGTGACTGCTGCTGCTGCTGCTGCTGCTGCTGCTGCTGCTGCCTAACTACAAGGCTAACGGCCTGCAACAGCACCGGTGCAAGTGGCAAATGGGGGTCTGAGGACAGCGATCACAGCCAGAGAGCCCACATCGCCTGTTCATCCTCTGCACACAGCCCTATATTCCCGGCACTGCCTGTGTTTCCTCGTACGTCCTCTAGCTGTGGAGTAGCAGATGACTAACAATCCCGTAAGACGGCGGCCGCACTCTTCAGTCATGCACGGCGAGCGCATGAAATAGCCGTTTTCTTCTCGTCCATGTGTACGCTTCCAGTCAATGCCTCTCCTCTTCTCTTCTCCCATCCGCCGCCTCTGCTCCTTCCCCAGCGCTGGCTCTCTTCCCTTGCACTCACTCTGTAGGCTCTATCTAAATCTCCCTCCGTTTCTTTCCCTTTAAATCCCCCCTCCCTTCCTTATTCCCTGTCCAAATCTCGCTCTCTGCCTCTTTGCCCAATCTATCTTTCGTTATCTCTCGTGCAGCATCACCTGCAGCAGCAATGAGTGCAAAGCCTTAAGCAAAAAAAGAAAAAATGTAAGGAAAGGTTATAGAGAATCCCTCCTTTTTTCTGCCTCTTTGATGCTCCTTCAACGCTATTTCTGTACAGTGCCACCCACTCGTACTAATGCAACCATCTCTCTCTCCCTCTCTCTCTGTATCTTCTTGCGCACTATCTGTGTTGCATGAGGCATGTAAAGCAGGGACTCAGATGTGTTTTCTGGACCATAATTTATTTATTCTCTCAGAGTAAGAGGCATTAGCATATGACTGTGCAGACTAGTGTTAACAGCCTTTAATTCAACACTCTCCACGGCCAGACAAAGGCACCCTGTGATAGTGCCACAGCTCTGAACCTCTCTCTCACACACATCTGCTTCCGCCCTCCGTCTGCCGCCCCTCACTGTCACCGCACAAACACACATCACTCACTGTGCTCCCAGGGTTATTCAGGAGTCCATCTATAGGCAGTTAAACCCGGCGGCTTCCTCGCAACGAGCCCGGTTCACAACGAGTCAATTCATGTCAAGTCCATCAACAATCTTAATTCTGTGCCGTCCACGTGCGCTGATGTGTGAAATCATCTGCAACAGTCCTGAAAATGATTCGGGGGGGAAGACAATCTATTTCTAGTGAGATGAAAAGATCCTTGCCTTCCACTGACTCCCTGAGAAAATAACCTCAGGCGGCAAAAACCTTCTATTTGCTATTTTCTCATCCGTCATGAGTCACATTCACACGGATTTAGGACACCGGCTGAGATAAACTATTGTAAAAGACTAAATTGCACACAAGTGCGCGCGCACACGTATGATGGATGAAGCATTTGTAACGCGCTGATGTTCATCCTCCCAAGGTCAGAACTCAGACACAATGTTCTATAGTGAAGCTGTAATATATCACTCGGCTTTAAATGTTATTTAAGCGTAGACAAGTCAAACAGCGGAGTCGCTATTAGGGGCACTCAAGCATCTTCTCTCAATTATTTATTGCACGCCCAAAAACAACCATCGCTAATAGAGTTAGGCGGTAGACTGCCAAAGCAAACCAGGAAGAAAATGAACAGCAGCGAAGGCCAGCAGGGAAATAAAGACGTTTCTGTTTCGGTTAAGTTTGTGACAAAAGTGTGGGTTTTAAATTAAAGATTGATCTGTTAAAGTAACCACAGCAGAAGTTATCTGCATAATAAATAACAATTAAAGACCTTTAGCGGGCGTCCTTTAAATGCAGCGCTGGGCTTTCTACTGAAATATCAATTCTAATTACACACTTACTAATTTTAAAGATTTCTCACTTTATATCTTAGCTTCTATATTTCTTGCTTACAAAACTTTGTATTCCTTCTGTGGTGCTGCACACAAAGAGAAGAAGTCTTGTGTTATCCAAAAAGTTTTCAGTGTGTTGCTTTGCCCAAATACCTCCAACACACCCCGTTAATAGAGACCGACAATTAGCCTGAAATAAAAACAGCCACTCACAACTCTCTCCCCTGGGCGCACTAATTTATCCGACAATAAAGCCAGAATCTGATTTGATTCACCTGTACGACCAATAGCATCAGCACCTGCTGCAGCTGCTTTACTGGAAGCACAATGAGACATCGATTGCGTTCTCCAGTGGCATGGCCTTTCAGAAATGTCAAGTTACAAAGGTGGTTCACTCTGACTGAAACATAAAGAAAGTTTGGACAGAACAGACTACAGCAAAAATAAACCAGCTTTCAGAAAAATCCAAACACATCGATCGCTCGCTGGGCTCCGGCCTCCATGCCAGAAATCACCGGTGATGTTTAACTCAAACGGATGATGGGGGATGTTTTTAGAAATGTAACGGTCAGCTCTGTGGTACATTTGGGTTCCCTTTAGGTAACCGGTTTAATAAGCAAATCTGTTATTCCGTCCTGGAGAAAGAGTCGCATAGCGCTGTACTAAATCACAAAGAGAAACACCAACAGTTTGAAGTTTACTGAAGTGGGCAGTGAAGTCAGATGATCCTCCCACACACCTCTGCTGCTGTTTCTTCTGCAAATTACAAAACTGCAGCTCCATTACACAAGAGAAGTCCAGGTCGTCCCCCGTGAAGCTCAGAGAGACTAAAAGGCCTGACGTCACAACCCTGGTTCTGCATTGTGACGGCGAACCAAATCCCCAGAAAATGCTCAAGATTTCCAGCCTGTGGACGCACGTATGGCAAGAAGCAGGACAGCACAGTAATTAGGAGCAGCTCTGCCTCTGCCCTTAAGCAAAGCACTAATTCCCTACTTCATCCGATTGCCACGCAACATTTAGCCAAGAATAGACACAACTCTACCCAGACATTCATCGGCTATTTCAAACTGGTGAAATAAATGCAGACGACTGTCAATAAGTGTGAGTGTTAAGTCACTGTGAGGTTAATGGTGCGTGCGCTGCATATCAGCCGCTGTGATGAAAGTGGAAATAAATGGAACAAGCCAGTCCGCTGAGGAACAGGTGTAAGCACAGCACCCTGCTTAATATTTGATGCTGAAGGGAGGACTTTGAAGTTGGGCTTTGGTCATGAGAGAGTTGGAAGTGGGCAGGAAGCTGAAACTCATCTAATTTTGTGAAGACAGAAGAACTACAGCAAACAGTGTTTTCTTTGTTTCTGTGTCTCTCTCTTTGCTCCTTCCTTCTTTCCTTCCTTCCTTCCTTCCTTCCTTTCTCCTTCCTCATTATTTCCCTCTGGCCTGACAGCCAACAACTAAACAACAAATAAGAAAATAAGACATTGTCCTCTTGACAAATTAAATTTTTCCAGTCCAGAATTGGTACAGAGTTCTCCCAGGGGCGTTTTATTGTTAGTAACAGGAGGCCAGCAGTATCAGTAATTATAATAATGGTCCTGGCATAGAAGGCACACTGATGTGAAAATGGATCTCTGGCTTGTGTCTGCCTGTCTTAGTCAGACCGGCTGAAACACAGCTGCAGAGCACACGGCCTTAATAATATAGCAACCTGATCAGGCACACAGGACAGGACATGTGCTAACTGAGTGACATTCGTGTGCTCAGAAATCAGCCAGAACCCACATTGTTGCACCGATGCTTCACAAGCCACCGACCTGTAGGCAGAGCGGTCATTTCCAACTTAACCTGTGCTTTGTGCAGCTCCGACCACCCAAATGAACCCTCTTCACGTTAACAGCGTTTAGGCACAACTCGCACAGTTAGGAATTAAATTAACGAGTTCACCTTTGAGAATTTGCGAAACATACCGAAAGAGGTAACGAGGTGATAACACCGTGATAACAGAACACAAAAGGTGACATTTCATTTGAATGTGACAGATACTTGGCAAGTGTTTTATCAGTGTTATGGTACATTTATGCATCTTTAACTGTTCTGTTCACTGTGCAAATCATTGGGACACAAACAACCTGCCCAGGATGCCAACAAAACAAACAAATAGGTTCATGTCTGGCTTTCATTTATTCATATATATATATATAGCAGCGACACTGTCCAGTCCACCTCATCACTGACCCACCTGCTGACGAGAACCGTCTCAGTCCACTAACGACATGATAACGAGGTGCAACGAGTTTGCGACGGAAGTCGCGGCGAGAACACAAGTTGTGTCCTCCAGTTCATACAAGAAACGGCTATATTCGTCTTCCGCATTTGGAGACTTTTATGACACATTCAGCCTTGAAATGAGGACTTTGAAAGAGGCAATTAGGACACAGCTAAGGAGTGAGTCACTGACTGGATCCTCGTTACGTCACATCACACACGGGAGCTGCTGCGCTTCAGAGAGACTGGACGAGAGCCAAGGGATCGTGTTAGCAATATGTCAGCGTAAGCTAAAAGATGGTGTTTAATAGGCCTCACCTGTTTAATTATGCATCAACAAAACCGTTGAGTATCAGAGGAAGGAACGGGATACAGTGGATATCAGATGGTGCAACATCTTGTAAGTGCAGCTTGATGTTGCTCAGAAATAAAAGGAACATGTTTACCGGTAACAGATCTGTTTGTTCTTTAAAAGTCCTTCTTTTGCAAAAGCTTGAGCTACATTCAGGCCTGATGGACAGGACAGAACAGCACGAAGCAAACCGGCTTCTAGTGGTGCATGGAAAAACATTTTCTAATAAACAACAAAAGCATGCACTGGGTTACACCAGCAGCAGAGCAGTGAAGGGCTCAGCACCGCTACCTCAGAGCAGGAGGTCTGAACCTCTGCTCAGCTGTATGTGTTCTGGTTGAGCTTATACCTTCTACCTGCGAGGAGTCTTTTCCAGCTGCTCTGGCTTCCCTCCACAATCCAAAAACATGCTACTCAGGACTCTCATGCTGCCAGATGTAGAAGGTCTTTCAGGGTCCAAGAAAGAAGATGTGCAAAATCCTTGTTGGTATTCATAATAGACTTTTATACTATGTTAAATAAATGTTCTGATAAGTTGATGTATGCATGACAAATGTCCCTCTTCTTATATTTAAAATTTAAAAAAACAATAGCTGTCACCTGAACCAAATGGCCTGGGGTCCAAAAGACCCCAGAAGTCCTGAACAGGGTTAATGGGTGACTCTAAATGGGAGCATGCATGGTTGTCTGCCCCTTTGCAATGGACACAGCCCCTTATAACCCTCTAAATCAGGGATCTCCAGCTCCGGTCCTCGTGAGCTACTGTCCTGCAGGTTTTAGACGTTACTGCAACACACCTGACTCAAATGGATCTCCAACAGCTTGTTGTCAAGCTCTACACAAGTCTGTTAATGATCCATTAATCTGAGTCCAGTGTGTTGCAGTAACATTAAAACCTGCAGGACAGTAGCTCACGAGGACCGGAGCTGGAGATCTCTGCTCTTAAATGAGCACAGAAAACAGATGGACAGATGCAATGAAAAAGTTTCCCTCTTATCGCTCAGAACATCAGCCAGAAGCTCAAGCCTTTTCAAAACTGCTTCTGACAATCTACTTGAAAAATCTCAGTCATAATCAGATAACATTGTTCCATTTCTTAATTTAAAATAAAAAGAAAAACAGTAAAAACCATAAAGGAAAAGCTGCTTACACATTATTAGCTGACAGAAAGTCCCACTTTCAATCAGAGGCAGCCCGGTTACACCTGCTATGAATCAGCAGCAGTCGGAAGTTCAGCAGTAATTCAGTGAATTATGTCATCATTCACTGATGAGACGTCCTTGAAAAACAACTATTTTTCACACTAATATTCAAAGAAATGTATTTGCGAGCAGCAGTGAGTCGCTAAAACCAAAAGGCCAGTCTGTGAAGGTCGCGGTGAGGCATTTAGTACAAACAGAGGCATCTTTATTTTAGTGGAGCTGTAAATCTTAGAGAGACAGAGTGTGTGCTTGTGAGTGAGAGTGAAAAGTAAATCTCACAGCTTCAGAAACACAGAGTGACAGACGATGTGAGGGATTATGCATGAAAAGAACGAAAAGTCAATGAGCACAATAACTCTATGGATTCTCTGTTCTTTCATTTTTATAATTCAAGTTTTTATTGAACTTTTCAAACGTTTGGCAAACTCATTTCTCCATACAGGAACACAGAGTATATAACTGACAATTAACTCCACCCATCCATCATCTCTACACCTTAATCCTCACCAGGGTGGTGGGGGCTGGAGTCTATCCCAGCTGACTCAGGGTGAAGGCAGGTTCACCTGGACAGGTAACCAGTCTATCACAGGGCTACACTTAGAGACAGACAACCAAGCACACTCACATTCACACCTACGGACAATTTACAATCACCAATTAACCTCAGCATGTTTCTGGACTGTGGGAGGAAGCCGGAGAACCCGGAGAGAACCCAGGCTGCACGGGGAGAACATGGAGACTCCACACAGAAAGATCCCAGGTGTCCTCACCGGGACGTGAACCGGCGACCTTCTAGCTGTGAGGCAACAGTTCTACCAACTGAGCCACCTTGCAGCCCAAATAGGCATTAAATGCAAAAGAAAACTATTACATAATGATACCAACTAACAAGTACATGCACAGTATCCGTACACACTTGTACCTGCACCCATACCTTCATACACCGACACACACTCCCGAACCTCACATGCTTCTACATACATCATATAGACATATAGACAACAGGACTCCTCTTGGTTGGAGCACAAACCTAGTGGGGGTCATTATCTACCTTTATATGGTCCCAAAACCTGTCCCAAGGAGTCGCCCCCTTTCCCCAGTCATCACTTCATCTACTAAGCACACATTCATGGGATGCAGTTTCAGTCATTGCACCGACCTATTCTTTCACCTGATGCCTTCCAATGTCATGAAATTACTCAGCAAGCTGCTGTTGTACCCACTGAAAGTACAGGAAAGTTACTTTTGGTTGTGTTGGACAACTGAGATTTATCCCCCAGTAAGCAGAGCTCTGGGTTTGAGGAGATTTCTGCTCCAAACCAGTTACTTAAAATATCTAGAGTCCAAAAAGGTCTGATTAAAACAGTGGAGGAAAGTTCCAACACAAATCATCATCCAGTAGGGATTCTCTTTTTGTGTGCGTTTAACAGCAAACTGCAAAAAAAAAGAAATAATTCAGTCCAGAGCTCCACTTCCTGAGACCTCTTCTTTCTACAGCAGCATCACATCGGGCTGTTTAATGTGCATCTGAGACGTCTGTACGTTACTGTCTGTCTTCAAAAGCCAGCGCAGCGTGAAGCTATGCTACAGAATCAGCAGGTGGGTGACTCTCCGTCTTTCTCTCTGTCACACTCAAATACAAATACACATGCAGAGTTCTTGTATCAACATAAATCCCCATATCTGGCTGCTCAGTGCCCATCAGAGGCCATGCATAAAACATGATTTGGATTAGAAAATGTCACACTGGATGAAACAGTGTCCCGGCGAGGCAAGCAGATGGACTGCCTCAGTAAACTCAAGTTCCTTTCCATCCTCTAGTCAACGGCCAGCTTTGTCTGTCGCTATATCCACAAGAAATAGACACTGCAGTGTTTTCTTTTGCTTTGCTATTTACTGACATATAAAAAAAAACAGACAACTTGAATGACTCAGTTTGGAAAGAAGTGTAAATATGGTGGAAAATCATATTTAAAAAAGCTGAAAATGTCCTTTTTTACTGTGAAGACTGTTTAGAAACTCCATCGAAGGCTTTGGATGAGATTCAGATCTGGCTGGAGCTCGTCATACTTTGTGGTCGTGATTCAAACGGTTTAACAAATTAGTCAACATCATCTTTTCTTGCAGGATCAAGGCCAAAAGAAGGATCATTTTGAACAATACTGAGAACATCATTAGCCGTTGTGTATTTATCACAATTGTACTTTTCCATCTCCTTCAATAGAGCCCTGCCTGCCTCCACGATCCTTCCAATCTGCATCCAAATAAGACCTAAAATAAGGTTCACTGCGTCACTGAACATTTACAGAATACAATCTACAACGTTCCCTAAACGCCTCACGTGCAGGCGACCATAACGCTCCAGCCTCCCACTAAGTTACTGCGATGTAGTCAGACATGTGAGCAACCAAATGAAAGAGTTGTAATGTCAGACTGACCCAAAGTGAAACGCTTTCATCTGCATGCACTGATTTCTAGAAGTTTTCTGTGACTGTAAACACAAATATAACATCTAGTCATTTAACTGTGAAAAGCCAGATCACATCAATGAATAATATCCCATTAACTGAGCGGTCTTCAAGGATTCAAGGATTCAAGGAACTTTATTTGTCACGCCAGCTCACATTCACATGTTTGTGGTATGAAATAAGCACTCAGGTCCTGTTTTCTTTTTTAAAGAAAAAGCCTAATAAATATTGAGTACAATAAAACAAAAGCAAAATATAAGTAAAATCAAATATAAAAAAGAAAAAATATGCCTGATGTTGTTTCTTCTTGCACCAAATCTTTCTCTCCAGTGTTTGTGTCCCGTTTTTTGCTCAGTTTGCTGTGAACACACAGAGTCTGCATGTCAACAAGCTCCATCATGCAAATGCAGAAAAAGGAAACGAAGAACTCTTTAATTGGAGTAAATAATATTCTATTAAAAAAGCTTCTCCTGCAGATTAAGTCAGGGAAAACGAGAACTGTACGAGTTTCCTTTTGGTATCAAGCAGTAAAAAAGAAGTTGTAGTCTGATGTGTTGGAGTTAAATTGCCGTAACTATACAGCAGCTTAACCAGATCTAAGGTGACAGTTTCCAGGATGTGCTCAGTGTCTGAATACTTGGGGATGGAAACAGTAAATTATCTTCAGCTAGATGCCCTGTATTCACTCCATTGTTTATCTGACAATCCCGAACAGAAATACTGACAACAAACAAGATATCTGCCAAACATTAGAAACCAATCCTCGATATGTGTGGAGTTTTCTGAATCGCTCTTTACGGCAGGGTTTCGATTTGGAAGCTACTTGTATCCAAGGGCAACAGAGAAGGATGCACAGCTCAGTATAATAGGAGGCACAGAACCCAATATGGATCGATGAGTCATCTTCCACACTTCCCCTCAATACAGATGTGTTCAGATTTTAAAGACAAACACCTCAGATTCATCTTTAATTTCATTTAAAGGTGCAACCCCCCTGATTTTTGTCTCCAAGCTGATGACAGTGTACTTCCTGCTACACCAAAAATCAGCCTGATTCTTCCATTCATAAGTTAACGTCGTGCTCGTGGCTCCATTTCACACAGACTGATGCACACACATGTACCTCACACCCTGCTGACAGAGAGACAGCAGAGAGGCAGAGATGCTAAACGAGAGTGTCGTCTTGTCAGGTGCTGTACAGCGTGTGAGTCCTGCATCTATCTTTAGAGGATTACATGCATGTGACTCACTGTTTCTAAGCTGTCTCTGCTCGTACTTATCTGTCTTCTTTATGTCTTATCTTTAACTCTCAAATTAGTTTGACTCGCAGCCGTCCTCTTTAGTTTGGAAACCTCCCAGTAATTACATGCAGCACATTGCTGTGGATACAACGAGGAAACACCGACACACCGGCTGCCAAATATGAAACGAAAACGGGGCTGTCGCTTTAAAAGGCAGCATTTTTTGGTCTTTTGGCCTTCGTTGTTCTCCTCCAGCGCACACACGATCAATCAGCTCGTTCGCTATGATGTCATGTTCAAGTAAAATGGCTTTCCATGAAAAATAAAGCTGACCATGTCGTCCTGACTCTTAGATAATTTAATGGATGAGGGAGCAGCGCCAGCGAATGCTTTTAATTCCGCGTACAGAAGCCGAGGGACGCTGGGCGAGCGCTGTGGCGTGATGGTGTGCTAGTGTTGCACACATCACCTCCTCACTCAGCATCTTTGTGAGGAGGCAGCGGCTGATGTCTTCCTCTGTATGTCACGCTGCCTCCTCTGACACTCGCTCCTCTGCTAGTTTGCTCCCGTGACCATGGCAACAGCTGAGACTAATTATCATTTAAAAGCTCACTGGTAGGCTATTTAACCATACCATCTACCTCAGGAAGGGACACACACACGCACAAACACGAGTGCATCAACACCTCGCTAGTTGCCATAGCTATGATTAATTAACATCTGACTGTGCCTGCAGTGTGCACCACCGTGATGCTGCAGTCAGCGCGGCGTTCACGTTTCCTGACCAACAGGGGGACTCGCTGAACAGTGACTGAAATGTGTAGTGACGGCACACGGACACACGGAGGTGCTGTGCAACAGCATAAGCTCTGCTTCTCCAGCGTCACCGTTCAACTGTCAGGTTCACACTTCTAGCAAAGGAGGGGAGTTAAAGCAAACACACGTTATCTACAACAGCTAACGGGAGCAACTTGTGGAAAATCAGTTGCTTTCCAGTCCCACTCGTGTACACGTAAGTGTTGTAAATGACCTTAAAGACTTGATTTACTCACATCATCGCTGCCTAAGAGGCCACTGAGAGAATGAGGAAGAGTTTCTTCCCTCAGGCCGTCCGTGTGCTCAACTCTGAGTCTTAAACTGGACTGTAATGCACACCAGCACCTTTAAATATTTTGCATCTTGTACAACACATGTTACATGTTCCATTTGCTTTACTTTATTTTATTTTATTTATCTATGTATATTTCTTGAACACTTCAGGTATCTTATTTTATTTTATTTATTTATTGTAACTGGATGCAGGTACTCAGCACATTTCACTACACATTGTACTGTGTGTAATTGTGTTTGTGACAAATAAAAAATTTATCTTATTTTATCTTTATCAACAAACAAGCCTCTAAAGTTTAAAGTAACGGAGCAGAAAAAAATGTGACGTATTGATCGTGTTTTCTGTCATGACGAGTGTCCATGTGGTGGTTTTGTATATCATGAGGGAAAATCAGCAGCCAATGTCGTGGCTGAGCAGTTCTACCTCAGAATTGCAGATGACACTCTCAAAAACACAGATTCAGACTTCTGAGGTTTCATATAGCAAAACTAAGGAATCAAAGTCTGTGAAGGTTCTCAGTCATCCAGGTCACGGTTATTCTAATCGTAACAACTGGACCTGCTTGAGTTCCTTGAAGACGTTCCACCTTCATCCAAGAGGCTCCATCAGTTCTGACTGACTAGTTGGGAGATCCAGGTACTGATATCCTGAAGGAGACATTAACACCTGAGTTTAGGTTTTAATCGGGGGTTTGTTGCTCCTCCCCCTCGTTATGTGAGTCGTTAGTGCTCCCCCTGACACAGTGGGGTTCGTTAGGGTCTTTGTGACTAGGTGTGGATGAGGGTTCATCTTCCTGGGAAGAGATCTTAGGACTGAACTGTAAACAGGTGACAGGTGATGCCTCAGACCTCCATCTCTGCTGAGGGATGGTCTCTCCAGTTAGATGGCTTCTTTCACTCCTCTCTCAAACCATCTGTCCTCCCTGCAGCCCAACATCTGTACGTTTTAAGGAACCAATCCAGTCCGCTAGCAGGACTTCCAGTATCATTATTCTTCTGTAGAATCAGTTTGTGAACACGTTTGGCTGAATGCTCCGATGTGCCAGTGTGTGTTGTAGAGCACTTTCACAGTGTTTGAAGGTGAGCTGGCTGAAGTGAGTGGAGTGGGCCGGTTGGACAGAGAGAGGCAGGACTTCATAGATCTGCACATACTAGAGGAGCAACGGCGCACAGCTGATATATCTGAAGGCAGAAATTTATTTTCATAGTCAAAAAAAAAAAAGGAAAAATATGTGACTTTGATAAGCAGAGATACACATTTAGGGGTTAAATCAACAACCAGAGAGGAAGAAGAGATAAATCTCCTGAGCAAACAAACACTGAAAGCCTTGCTCAGGAGCATACTGATGGTAGTTAGATTACAATAAACCCGCTTCTCACAGCGTTTTGTTTCCTCACTTTTTGTCACTCAACATGCAAACACTTGCAGCTGATGTAAATATCATGACGACAAAAGCAGGTTTTTCCTACGGTCATGCCACAAACCAACATTTTCCATTCCCCAGTGAGTGTACAGATGAGTGTATTTTGGGATCTTATCAATTTATGCAGTGAGAAACTCCTCAGATGTTCAGATGTTGGAGTCAGCAGAGGACAAACAGAATGGGAACACTTCCTAACCCCGGCTCTGTACGTTTAAACAGGTTTGTTAGTGCTATTAATAAAGACGACTTGTAATCAAGACTGTTTGACTTTTTTTTTAACTGTTGAACATCATCAGCGAACTGACTGCAAGTTAAACATCCAACAATCCAGTGAATGCTCAGCACCTGTCGCCATGTTTTACAAGTTATCCTCCAACGATCTACTAACAACGTGCTTTATTATCCGTCGCAATATTAAATAAATAAGAAGACATTATAAACGCTCAAGAGAAACAGGGAGGAGAGAGTTATACGATCGCTCTGACTCAGCAGACGATCAGTTGCATAAGAAAAATGTAATGAAAAGTCTAGTTAGGAAATATAACATGAAAGCAGAAGGATAAAAGAACATTTCAAAATGCTAAGTAATAAAAATATGTCGTATCGTTTAGTCTGCTGTTATCAAAATGATGCATACTGCTTTAATCATTCATGTAGCGCTGATTTTATAAGCTGCTATTCAAATGTCTGTCTGCGTCTTTGTTAACTATAAATACTTAGAGTTAGAGTTAGACTGACTTTATTAATCCCAGGAGGGAAATTCAGGTGTTGCAGCAGCAGGACTGATCAACAAAGGGGGTAAACAAAGCAAAAAGACAACACAGAATATTAGGGTAGGGTATAAAATATTATAAAATATAATAAAATAAAGGATAGAAAAGATAATACAGAAGAAAGTCAATAAAATTTACAAGAAAATATAAGAGAGATACAGAATGTGCTATTATATGATGTAATAAACACGGCTTAGATTGAAGCATTAAAGATTCTTATTGCTGTCGGGAGGAAAGACTTCCTGTAATACGTGAAAACATCTAAACATCACTGATCAATAGATGTAACGAGGAGCAGCAGATGAAATCCTGCTGTAACCGTTTCCAAGCCCAGTAAACAACAGTATGATGGTTATTATCCTCCGTGTGATGAAGTGAGAAGATGCAGCATGTTCTCACACATACCGGCTGCTGACGGGTGACGATATACATGTTCCTGGTGTGCCTCGGCCCCCCATAATCACAGCACCGAGCCAAAGTGAATCACAGAAAAACAATCAACAATGAATAACAGCTCTCTACACTATGAGCAGCATCTTGTCACAGAGCGATGCTGAGACAGGAGTCTGTGCATTTGTTGCTTCCACTACTGTAATTACTTCATATAAGGAAGTCCCAGTAAATCTCTGCAAAGCTTCCAGTTGATCCGAAACACTGCAGTGGGAGTACTGTCAAGAATTGGCAAGAAAGATCCTGTTTCCTCCATACTAGCTTCTCTTCAGCGGCTCCCAGTAGAATTACAAATCGTCTTAATCTCCTCGTTTAAAATTGTTCTTACACACACGAACCCTTAATCACCATTGTGTCTTAAAGACCTCGTAGTACCACATCCCAACAGAACGGAGCACATGCTGGCACCCGGAAACCAGGAAGCAGACGCTCTCTCTAGTCTCTCCACTGAAATGCAACTGGACAAAAGTCGTCGCAGGTTGTTTCCAGTCGCTGGCCCTACCGACTTCTGCAAATCTGCTGTCTGTGTGGATTGCTGTGTGTGTGTTTGGCTGACGTGCCAGGAGAGGTCACACTTTGTCGCCCATGTACCTGTGAATACCTCTACAATCGCCAACTCTGTGTTCCTGTGCGTGGTTATCATGGAGGGGTCAGGCTGTTGCTATAGTGTCTGCAAGCACCTGTACCAGTGATTCAGCAACTAATGTGATGATAACAGTCGCTAATATTGGGGAATAAAAACACCGTAGCAAAGGCTCTTGGAGGTTGGCCCACCTGATTTTGCGTACGGCCGCCTACGACACGCTTTCTGGCTACGCTGCTGCTCCACAAACACACAAGCTTATTACTCAAAAACTTAATGCCACTTCACAATTTACGTCATGGTGTTTCACCATAGCAACCAGCTCCAGGGGCAGATCCCACACACACACCAACCAGTGCTGCAGAGCTATGGAGGAGAGGATGGAGATGAATAAAAGAAGAGCGAGAGGGAATAGAATTAACATATTTTATCATTCTGGGCCTTTTTTTTTTCTAAACAGTGTTGAGAAAATCCATCAAGAATTCTTTAGAAAACATAAAAAACTCATAAGTTTAAAAAAGGGTGAAATCGCAGCATGAAGGCATTTCACCTGAGCTACAAAAAGCTGCTTCTAATTAGTGATTTGAAAGACGGCTGTACAAATCCCTCCAAGGCACTGAGAGCACAGTCAGTGTTGAACAGAGAGTTTTAAGAAATTTCCCCTGACAAATGGAGGTGATTTATCTGTTCAGTGGAGGAAACGTATAAACAGTGAATAATCGATACGTAATGCACGACAATAAAACAGAGAATAAAGGACAAGGACAGAGGACGACGGTTAATTACATGAACAAAGGACAGAGAAATATTTTTATCAACTTTTCTTGGCATCAGCTGTCCACAGAGACCTCAGGGTGTCGAACCTCGTGGTGTTTTCCTGTGATTTTTATTTGCATTTTTCCATTTTTTGTAGCACATTTCTAAATCTGATCATGTCGGCGCTGCACTGTAATTACAGTTATGCTTTTGAATGCGTTTAATTAGAGCCAATACAGTCCTAATTGTTGGCCAGCGTGAAATTAAATAACGACATATAGAATCAGAAATGAGAATACGTCTACTTTCAGAGGGGTTCTTGAATATTTATTTTCTATGTAATAAGATTTATATGTTAAATAAAAGATGCCAGAATTTTTTTTTTTTTAAATATCTTCTCACAGGTGCAGTACCTGTTTTTTAGGAGCGACAAAAACGTGCCGGGAACTCGTCAACATCTCGCCGAGCTGATGCATGTCAACAAACAGTCCCTCATTTACACCCACAAAACAACATCATCATTCATCTGAGGGTGTGGTTCTGGTCACCTGGTGAACCCAAAGCCAGCGTTCACTCTTTTAGGTTCTGTTTTGGTCTTCACCAGCTGTGCATTTCTGCTGTTTTGACCGGAGCAGGTAGCTTACAGTCGGTTTTTTAGAGCTGTTTGCTCAGAACACCTGCCTAATGGGAGAGAAAAATGATGGTAGGACAGAAATGAGTTGTGTTGCAGACCACACAGCTAAACAACGAGCTGAAAAATGCTCCTAAGCTCCGGAAAACAGAGAGAAGCTCAGAATAATCACTACACATGTCAACTTTCACACCTAGTTTTCCCACTGCTGTTTGAAACACGTCATTATTTACATGTGAAATATGGCCAACATTACCTACATACTGAACACATGCATGGAGCAGCACCAGCTTTCATTTGAAGTCTTGTTTAAGGCTGAACACAACATCTCCTTTTGGCTCAGTTTTGGTCTCTACCAACTACAGGGGGAACCATCTGGCTCTTTAGCTGTTTAAACCTCAACTACAACAAAAGTGAGAACAATCCTGTGCAACAACATGCAAACGTAAAATGATTTCAAACTGCAACAGCTCTTAATATCTGTTAATTATTTCAGTCATCTTATGTACAATCAAAACTAATAGTTTAGACACACTATGTCAAAAACAAAGTGAAACTCGATGCAACAAAAGTGAACAAACCTGTGATCACTGACGCACAAGTTAAAACAAAATGTGATCATTCCAACCAGACTACTGAATTCTGTGAATATCAAAATATTATGTCTATCTGCATGTCTGCATCATGGCTCCAAATGAAAAAAAGATTACCAGAGAAAATAAAATAAATCCTATTGTAAGCAAAGATGGACCAAAACTACAAACGGAACAGAGACCAACTAAAAATGTACAAAAATCAGTTGCAGCAGTAATCAAGAGATACTGAAAGAGCCACAGTAGCACTAATCAGAGCTGCTCTTCTTCTAAGAAGTGTGTTACTTTCACAGTCCACCTCTGAAAGACAGACAAACGTCTTCAAACCTGGCACAGGGGTTTTACTGTTTATCTGGCAGTTCACTGGAGGGACGCTGCATAACGTCAACCTCTACGGACAGCATTCAAGAAAAAATAACTTGCTCTTCAGTGCAAAATTGCAAAAATCAACTCTGCTAAAAATTCCTAAAAAGAAGTTTAATGAATATTGAGAACATATTCTTTGGTCAGATGAGACAAGTGGTTCTCCAGAAAGAAAAAAAAATCTCAAAATCTTGTCGTTGCATCCTGATAAGTGTTACCGAGAGGGAACAGCCAAGAGCACATTACCAGGGTTTCAAGCATCTTTCCTAGAAGATGATGAAGCAGCAGCAGTTATCTGGACAATGCAGTAAAATGGGGCTTTCTCAGCCGAGCTAACATAATTACTGAACCTAACAACACATAGGAAGTGAACCGAGCAGCACTTTGAGGAGAACAGGTACGCACTCACCTCCATTAAACCAAGTGGAGATGTGAAATAACGTATGATGTCGAGATGTTTAATTCTGCTGGTCTTACATCTGTCAGAGCAGCTTTCAAACCAACACTTTCTCAAATAGCCCCGTACATTTCACATTATATAGTCATTATGAGTGTAGTTACGTTGTGGAGTTTCACTGCTTTTACAACATCTACAGTCGTGACTGGATAGTCCGACCCTTAACAATCCTAAACCTGCTATCTGGCAGGTTTTTAGGAGAAACCAACAGAACCCATAAAAACAGCCTTAACATAGCGACAGCCTTGGATTGTGACTCCGACATGACATTTAATGTCACCAATCAGGATGACGGCGTATTACCTGACTGAACAATCCCACAGATTGGCTACGTTCACACTGCAGGACTTGATGCTCAATGAGGATTTCTTTGTGACTTCCTTCACGTTTCCAGTTCAATGCGACTTGTATGTGATCTGCTGTGTGAACTTCATACGAGCCAAAAGTGTCCCGCATGCGCACAAGAGGACACGACGACGTCACACGCAGCGAGCGTGCTCAGTGTTTATGGAAGTAAACATGGATGGTAACGGTGGAGCGTATCTGCCACTCCCCCGCCGCCACCGATGGAGGAAACAGAAGTGTGAGCGCTAACTAAACTAGCATCAGCAGCCAAGTACTGCCTGTGTGTTCTGGACACTTCCACGTGAAATCCAGCGATGCGTAGTGTTCTAACAACACACTAGTTATTATAACAACTATGAACAATAATGAACAACTAATGAGCCTTCCAGCATCAAGCCCTCCTCGTATCTGGACCTCCGTCTGGACAATCCGACAGCCTTGATATCCCACATAGAAGAAGGTTTTACATTTAGTGTCGGATCATTGAGTCACGGCTGTACGTTCATGTACGCCCCTGCACACATAGTGCATATAAATGAGTTTTATACCGTCTCTGTATCAGTCATCTAAATGGTCCTGTGTTTACATGCACAGCTGTACGACCATCATATCAATCAGTGAAACAACAGATAAATGTTACCTGAGCGTTGACCTCAGCACAGCCTGATAATTGACGCTATCGTAGCGCGAGCATATATTTGCAGGTAATGAATATTTACTTGCACCATGTCTGCCCCTCCAGTTAAATCCCGTCTCTGCAGCTCATGCAGACAACGGTTCTATCACACATTCCCATGACTCAACGCCATTCTGCCGTATTTGCCGTCACCGTTATTTCCTTGAAGGGCCTATCTTAGCGGGCCCAGGGCACAGCTGGATGGTGGCGCTGTTCCAGATTCCAGCTCCAAAAAGCACACCTGCTGCTGAAAGAGTCATTCAGCGCAAATGCACTTTGATGTGAAGGAACACCAACAAGCTCTCCTGTTCTAGTAAGACACCAAAGGCATCAAACGCTGCGATGCCACTTAATAGTGAGTATGATTTATGAAGGGAGGCAACGCTTTGATGAAACTGCCTTCGCTTTTCTTCTTCTTCTAAAAATAGATGATCTGTTTTGATCAAAAATGTGACTCTGACAAAAGCATTGCTTTCATCAAAACCTTGATTTTTTTCTTCCACAAATGTGAAAATGAAGAACTTAATCAAACATGCTTTAAATTCTACTGAAATAACTGGCATTCGACTCATTTAACGGGTTTCACGGTGCGCTTTATTCTTTGCCGTGAGCATGAAAAGGCTATTGTGTGTAGATGTTTACATAAAAATAAGCCTTGACCAAAGACAAAAAGTCTATTCACGTCTCTCTAATGGCTCCTTCACAAAAAAATGGGAACAAATATGATGTTTAGAGATCCAGAATAAAACATTAGCCATTTCTGTTCACATTAAACATAACACAGAAATGCCTGACGTCTTAGAAAATCACCACACAAACACCTCCACAGCTTTCAAATGCACCTCCAGCACGCTCACGCACTCCGCTGATCTTCTTCTCAAACACTTCAGAGCAAAAGGTAATCATCAAGTGTCAGTGGGGGATGTTGGAGGGGCGGCGTGGCTGATTGTCCTTTTTCATCTGCATCTGAAATATACTGCGTTCATGCATTAAGGGAGAAGGAGGAGGATGAAAAAGATCTATTCAAACTACTTGTTTGGGTTTGACATTTTCTGGACTTGCAGTCAGCACAGAGATAAAAGCTTAATAAGTCTTGTAATTGCAAGATTTAACTGATTTGCGCTGCAGAACCGTAGTTAAAAGATAACAATCACAAAAGCATCACATAGTTTTCTAATCAATTGGGAGCTTACATTGACAGATTTGTAGCGACTAAGAAAAATGCTCTTTATCGCCAGCTGAGATTTCTTTAATCTCT
>NW_007578403.1:57127-86664 GCF_000690725.1 Stegastes partitus | reverse complement strand
AAACTTAGATAAAAGCTGGCAATAGAAATGTTAAAAATGCAAATTCGTAAAATAATAAACCTATTAAACAAAAAATACAGCCACAGGCGATGTAGTAAAACTTTTAACCTTCTTGTGTCCAACAGAAGCAAAGAATCACCCAAAGTTAAAGCCGTGAAAACGTTTCGGGCTCGACAACGGCAAGCAAAGTCTCTATGCATGGACAGGAGATAGAGAAGAATGTCTTGACTGAGTTTAGTCGGAGCTCCTCATTAGGCAGTGATCTATAGATCATGACCACATGCAGAAATCAATATGGCACCTGCTGGGATATTCCTCTCCTGCCAAGTTTCTGCAGACTGGGAGTCATCATGTCAGCCAATATTCTGATGCATCCACAGGCGTTCATGATGCCAACTGGAAATGTCATCACTCCAAACAATTTCTTCACTCGTGTGGCCCCACATCATCCCACTGATCCCTGAGCTTCACTGTCAGGACGATGCATTCAGTGTCCTGGTGAGGTTCACACCAAACATGCTGGATTGAGCTGCGTACGTTTATGTTGGTCTCATCTGAGCACAAAATGTGCTCCCAGTAATTATTAGGTCCAGTTTGGATTGAAAGCCGCTGTGCAAAGTCTGAAGTTTTCAAAACTAAATTGTGAAATTATCCACGCTGCAGTGAGTGTCTACTGCAGGGCCTGTATCTTCAACATCGTTTTTCTAAAGCATCTGTTTTTCAATATTAATAAAACAGACTACTCTACCTGCAAACTTCTGAGATTTTTGATTTGAGCGATTTTGCACCAGGGTGTTATTCACTTCTAACATGTGCTATACTTCCAAACATGCCTTAACATATGGTAAATGGTAAATGGACTGCACTTATATAGCACTTTTCTCCCTTAGCAGCACTCAAAGCGCTTTACAGTGTGTTCTCATTCACACACACATTCATACACCAATGGTGACAGAGCCTTCCATTGGGAGCAACTTCTGGTTCAGTGTCTTGCCCAAAGACACTTCGACTGCCGGGGATCGAACCGCCAACCTTACGATCAGAGGATAACCGCTCTACCAGCCAAGAGGTCAATGAGCTAATATCCCGCTAATCCCTGCCCTTTGCTGGGTCAGTTGATGGAATGTTTTTGGATCAATTGTTCCTTTTAACAGCTTAATCACACAATGCTGTACACTACATCTGGAGTTCATACAGTCAAAACCCAAAAGTTATTCTCCTTCTCCTGTTTTTTCATACCATGCGGATTGGAGGGGGAATCCACCATGGCAGACTTTTATTGTCCAAGAGGATTGTTGTATGCTGAGCTGAGCTTCTGTGTGAACTCACAATTCCTGGGAAACATTTAAACATCATTTCCAAGCAAATGAGTTTCTTGCTCTTTCCAGCTCATGAAAATTTGAGCCTCAGCACAAGAAACAAATAATAATAAACTGACACAGACTGAAAAGGATTCTACCCCTTTAGGCTTTGAACTACAATAATAATAAAAAAAACAATTAAGATTAACAACAAAATAAATCAACTAAAACAAGAACAGCTAAAAGTACAAATGAATCAGCCCATTCACGACCCTAACGGACACCCTGAGATGTAGAAGGTGCTCAATGTGTTATTGGGGATTTTAAATAACAAAATGGCGTTCCACGTAGGTTTTGAACACATGGGCTGCAGCCACAGTATAAACTGAGGCCTGCAGACTTTGTTGGGAACCCTCCGTTTTGCTGTCTGTGGTTACTACAGAAACAGGTGGACAGTGACTAAGCTGAGAACAGCATAATAACAGCAGAGCAATGTCGGGCTCGCTAGAGAGTCAGATGTTGGACAAATAAGACCTGAAAGGCCACTTCACCAGAAACAACGAGAGGTATGAAGCTGCATTCTCTTCATGCAGGTGAACATTTTGTAGTGGGTGAAATATGGCACAAACATGTCACAGCAGCAATACCAGTAAAGTACAGCGGCATCACAGCGCTGTTAAAAGACAGTTTTTTGTTCACAGCACATTACCTTCTGAACATATCCTTGCATCAGGCCAGGGAGGTGATTTTTTACTAAATCTATCTATGGACAGATTTTCACAGCAGGCGCAGTGGACGTTCTGACACCGTCTGGACACAGCTGTCGCTTCAGCTGCTCTCGTGCACGACGCTGTAGCAGTCACAGGGAACAGCACCGAGACTGTTTTCTACTAACGCTGGCAAAAACAAAGCAAGTCTCAAACTTAGACCGACACCACACTGTACAGCTCTGACGCTAGGGAGAGATTTGAAAAATACTATATTTCTCTCATTCATGGTCCTTATCCAGCTGCAAGGTGTCTCAGTGGTTAGCACCGTCGCCTCGCAGCTAGAAAGTCGCCGGTGAGGACACCCGGGATCTTCCTGCGTGGAGTCTCCATGTTCTCCCCGTGCAGCGTGGGTTCTCTCCGGGTTCTCCGGCTTCCTCCCACAGTCCAGAAACATGTTGAGGTTAATTGGTGATTGCAAATTGTCTGTAGGTGTGAATGTGAGTGTGCTTGGTTGTCTGTCTCTAAGTGTAGCCCTGTGACAGACTGGTTACCTGTCCAGGTGAACCTGTCTTCACCCTGAGTCAGCTGGGATAGACTCCAGCCCCCCATAGTGAGGATTAAGTGGTGTGTAGATGATGGATGGTCCTTTTTCACAGATAGTACACTGAAAATGTGACAATGGTTTAACAAAGTGCCTCGTCAGACAGTAAAACGTAAAAGCTTTGTTTAGCATAAACGTCTATTTGGTGCATCTCATGCGTTGGTTTGGAGCTAAACGTTCCACAAATGTTGATTTGACTGTCAAGACAATCACATTCAGCTTTTTCTCTGCCTCTGGCTCACACTCATCCGATGAGATTTTGTGACTAGTGAAAAGGTATTTCTCATCACGGGGGTAACTTCTCGAATGACGAATCAATTTCAAACCTTTTGTTTGCTTGTCTGCAGTGTCCAACGAAGGTACGCGGTTGTTTCGTGACTCATCTTTTAAAGCCACCCACAACGGTCCAAACACATGATGGGTTCTCTTTTCACGAGCTCTCAGTACATTTCAAAGACATCTGGTACTTGGCACTGGGTTGAATTTTTATGCATTATTCTGCATATAGAAGAAATGAATGACAGCGTACTTTTCAGTCGGTGACAGTTTCTGAAAGGCAAATTGAGAGTGCAAATAAATAAATTGTAATTTTACTGCTGACTGTCAACAGCTGTGTGTGGCCACTTCCCACTGCCCGCGAACAGATATGATTACACCTCAGATCAATTATGAATCGAACTGAAACAAATTTAAAGTTCTAGTACGACCGCTTTTCATAAAAGTAGAAGGAAAAAAAGAGAATGTTTCCTCTATTTTTGTTCATTTACACTTCAAACGAACTCTGATCTGAAAACAGGTAATTTAGAGCACAAATCAACATCTCCTATGTCTTCTTGAGTAAAGTTTCTTGCTGCATTGATCAATCAATCGTTACATGGATTATGGTCAGGGTGTAATTCAGAACTGCTCAGTCTGATGCACAGATTCACAGCAGCTGGAATTCGGTGTCAATAAAACAGCCTTGACGAAATCATCCACCAAGCAAACAATGCAAAGCCTCCCAACAAACACAGATGGACGGCACGACATAGGTGTGTTCCTCCAGACAGCTTCAGCATCACATCCAACATCTGGTTAAACAGTCAAAAAAATCCCCATGTCTGTGCTGGATGATTAGGATTTTTTTTTTTAAAGTGACTGCAGAGGAGATTAAAGGCACCAGAAAATGGCTCTCATCATGGATTTCCAAACGCTCAGCTAGTCTCTGTCCTGTCAAAAATGGCAGCATAGGGTATATGTGGAGGGCAAAGCAGAATGACACGGACACGGGGAGAGAAATAAAACATCCTCTTACCTTTCTGCTGATAAAATAGGCCACTGTGTCTGCTCCCTCAGCTGTCTGTCTGATAAATTATGGACACATCAACCGCCTTCAGCGTGAGTCTGAAACCTAAGCTAGTGAGGAGATCTGAGAGACGGACCTATGGAGTTTGATTACATTTATTACAACCACTGAAATTTAGTGGTGATGTTTTTCATGGTTAAATGGTTGTTTTTTTAACAAAATCTTCAGCTGTTTCTTTCACAGGAGGTCACATCTCCATCATTATCACATAACGAAGGATGAAAAATTAAGGAGAACCTTCGTATGTACAAGCTTCACCTCCTCCCCTTTATTTATACCTAATGATCCCGTGTTCGACAGGGGGGAACACGGTGTACTCAGATCCAAACTGACCTTTGTCTTCGCTTAAAAAAGGGGAAATGCTGAGTTCTGCCGGCTCTGAATTGTATCTTGCCCGTCCACCTTGCCTCTGCATCTCTAGGAGACGGTGTTTACTGAGTAGGTGCCAGGACGCTGTGTGATCAAACGTACTGTAGGTCCAAGAACAAACGGGCTCCATCGTGAATTACAGTAGCTGCCGTTACTCATCGGTACCACGTGAGCATGACAAACTCTGGGCGAGTCTTTGAGGATGAACAATTCTAGTTACATCATGCACTATCAAATTAAAAGACTAGGAAGCACTTCGTTGGTGGCCGAGGGAGGCGATGGGTACGAACGGCTGCACTGACGGACTGAATACTGACATTTATCACTGAACTGGCAGCAGAGATAATAACAATGACTTATCAGTAGTTGAAAACAAGTTTAACAATGGAAGCCATACTGTTAAATTGACAGATGAAACTTACTTTCATACATATATGACAGGAACCTTTAGTCTTATTTTCCCTGTGTGGTGCCTGTTTACCACATTTTATAAAACCACAGAGAAGAAATCTCCCTTTTCCTTGTTTGGAACCGTTTTAGGACTGCCTTGTCCACTCTATGACATCTTGCACGCTAAAACTACCTTTCCATTGCTAACATTTTCTAATTAAAGCTTTAGCTGGTGGACTTCACATCCCGAACGTTTTAACTCAAGTAAGCGAGTTAGTTGAACAAATGAGAGTAGTATCTCAGTCAAAGGCCCAACATGCACACAGGTGTTCCCAGTTGTTTTGGCTTAACGGGCCTCTGCTCAGGAATTAGATGAGACCACCAGAGATAAAGGAGTAACCTCTCTACAGCCAACAGGTGCGACCAAGCTAACAGATATATAGGCCCTGTTTACATGTAGAAAAAATGGTGATATTTCAACGGGTCTTTGGTTTACACGAAGCTACGAGTCACCGAACACGATCACATCTAAAAACTTTACATTTGCACGTAGACAGGAGGAGACGGAGTTTGACATCACAGTGTGCGACAACAGCGTCATCAGCATCACATGTGTGCGACCATGTTTTACATCCATATACTTGAACTGACATGTTTACAGTCAGTGTTTTCAAGGCTTTTACTGGTTCTGTCCTCTAACACCACATGTAGGAGCAGCTCCACTTCTCTGTCGGTCCAAACAAACGACCCCTTTGTCGTTGAATAACAAGAAGTTTTCATTGTGTTTTTTTCCAGGATTCTGATTGGCTAGCATGGCTTTATGCTTCTTGTTACACTGCCCCCTACAGGTCTGGCAGCTCATGTAAACAAAGTTTTTTTTAAAAAACGATCTTGTGTGAACGATGCCATTTTTGACAACGTAGATCGGTTTTGTGCCGGCTATGTGTGAACGTGGCCTGGGTCTGTACACCTACACAGTTCTCAGATGAGATCCAATCAGGCATAATAAGTGAAAGCACCTGAACCAGAAGGGGTAATAGTCATCCTGCAAATTGCTGCGGGGCTCGGTCGGGATAAATACATGAGTGTTTACATCTCAGCATGTACCGTCTTACTACACTAAATTAGGCCCAGTGCCACGATGCGTATCTCTTTTATTTTTACTCTGAGAGACACACAACTGGAGAACTAACTGCTCTTTAACAGGAGACGGCATATGTTCCCAACAAACATCACCTGATCGAGCGTATAGGCTGCCCACATTTAATAATGTCTTGGAGAGACTTGGTTGTGCTCATTCTGACCAAAAGACAGAGTTTGCAAACCGTTTAACTGGTCAATTCTAACTAAATGTCCTCTGGTGTGACTGAAGCAGTTTATTAGCAGAAAGGCTGAAACAATAGAGTCACAGGAAAGAAGTGCTGCTCCTCCTTCAATGCACACACTCTATCACAGCCCAGAACTGGTTGTACATAGTACAAAATAATAAAAATAAAAAACCACAGCAACTGATCTTCGGAGGCTAGGAGACCACTGGCTCTAGCTGCAGTCTCTTGGGATGTCCAAGCACAGATTCAGAATACCAATTATGCCGTTTCAGCCAACATACAGTGTTGTCAGAGCAAAAAGCTGCCCTCTCCACCGAGCCTCCACTGATCAATGATGCAGCAACACTACCCTCAACCATCCATTGTGTGTTCCTTATTGCTGGCGTGTATTGATGAAGCGAATGAAGAACTGTGTGATCTGAGGTGTGCTTAAAATTCATCTGGAACAGAGTTTGCTGTTTGCCGTTTCCACCGATCATGACTGTTCAGAGGGACAACTCATTTCACACTTATGACTGACGTTATGATGGTGACACCTCACACACACACACACACACACACACACACACACACACACACACAAACACACAAAATGGACATTTCACTGTTTTCATTTCTAATTCTCATGTACGGGATGCAAATGTGCCATAAATCACACACTGGTCAACAATCCTCCAACAAAAAATCCTTTAAAACAACAACAAGACCAAAGTGGACCCATTGTGGATCTGAGGACCACCACTGATGTGCAGGGTGGGTTTCTCATGTCTGCTCTCTGTGACCACACATCTGTCTGAATTTGTACCAGAACGTGAGGTCTTGATCACAGTCAGCCCTGCTGAGGGCGAGCCTGCCAACTTTCTCACTAATTAGTGCAGCTCTGGGGTTTAAAACACTTTAGTTTGTAGATTAAAATTGTGATGATTTCAGTCAGTATAGAGAATAAACGCTGTCACACAGTTTAGATGTCAACAGACAGACAGGTGGTGTTAAAGCAGCATGCGTTCAGGCCGTTCCTATGGGAATGTTTGGCTGATGTGGGCTGTCTAGGACGGTGGGAGCTTTCTGATGGAGCCTGGAGTGAAGCAAACATCTCATATTTACCACCGAACACACTCACATCGCACCTGGCATCCTGCCCGAACCATCACCTGTCAGCCACAAACACGAGCTTCAGCAGCACCGGCCTCGCGTGACAAAAACAAACGCAACATAGGTGTGTGTGTGTGTGTGTGTGTGTTTGTTTTTTTTTAACGCACACTTGTTACCGCGGCCGAGCTCGCTCACCTGTCGTAACTCCATCTGCTGTAGGACATGCTCCTGTTGCTGCCGACTCCCTCCATGGCCCCGGCGACAGAGGACGGACCGGACCGTGGCTGCTGGAGACAAATCACCGCCGCGCTCCTCTCGCCGTCTCACCGAAATGCAAACACCAACTAACGGAACCGCCGTGAAGTGAATGAGGCAGAGCGCGAGCCTCCTATGGACCGTACCACTCGCACGCAGAAGGGGGAGCGCGAGCTGTCAGCGCCAGCGTGCACGCGCAGCTGCCGATTTTTTTTTTATTTTCTTTAAAAATTTTTATTTATTTTTTAAAATCCATTCAGGAGCTTCGGCGGTTAATCGATCCGTCCTGAGCGGCTGCTCCCGGTGCGTGCGCAGGTTTCAGCCTCATTAAAGCGTCCAGCTGACGACAACGTGATTTGTTTTGATTTGCTGGCAGGTCAGGAAACCTGAAAGCCGACAGCAAACAGCGCTGAAGCTGCTTCTTCATTTGTGGATCAATGCAGGAACAGCACAGCACAGATATGTTCTCTCTTCTTTCCTGTATTTTTTTTTTAACCCTGACTTTGCTGCATTTTAATCCGTGGACACATACTGCATGTCAATTGGCTGCAATTTAATGCAAATGAGAAAAGGCCCAGTGCTCGTGCAGCTCGTGGCTTATTGCATGTGGGCGAAGCCTGCTGCTTCCTCCGGGTCAGTAATTGGTCTGCAAAGCAGTGATTTTGTGCAAACATGAAGGTGCCTCAAAATAACCCGTCAGTGGTTGAACTGATCCAGGAGAGGAGAAGGTGGGAATAAGACCAAAGGCCATGAAGCCCCTTGAGCTGCCATTTCAGCAGTTTTTTAATTTAAGCCAACAAATGACCGTTAATGACAGAGGAGCTGTGGTGGTCTCTTTACATTTTCTGTTGTTTATAGTATGTTCTGTCTTCACCATGGCAGAACCGCACCAGAACTTCCTCCACCTGATTTCATGCTTTTTGCACATATTGTGATTGTACATGACAGTAATTATAGTTGTGCTGCAGTTCACTCATTTTATGTGTTTTGTTTTGTGTACATCCTCTTTAGTAAACACCAGAGTCACATTCAGTGTTCACAAACTCAGCCAATGAAGCTGATTCTGATTTGATAAATACGTCACAGCGCTCCTAAGTTTAAACGACATCTTAATGTCCACCAAATACACAAACACTGACATATGTGCAGATAAAAAGCATTCACCCCCCTTGAAAGTTTTTACCTTTTTATTGCTTTTCAATATTAAATCATGATCGATTAAATTTGCTAATTATATACATGATAAGTCAGAAATGCTTTTTTTTTTGACAGGAAATGACAAAAAAAGACTCTTTCATGCCAAAGTGGAAACAGATTTCTACAAAGAAACGTCAATTAGTTTTAAAAAAATCTTAAATAAAGAAACTCAGGTAATGGTGTAGTGCTACAAAACCACACATTAAGTGAAATGGACGCCGTCTGAATGCAGCGAATTTGTCTCAAGTGATTGTAGTATAAAGAATCGTCTATCTGGAAGGTTCAGCCGCTGGTGAGTCAGTACTCCTGGCTATAATTACTCCATGAAGACGAAACAACACTGCAAGCAACTCTGTGAAAAGGTTATTGATAGGCCTGAGTCAGGGGATGGATCCAAGTAACTGAATATCCCTCAGAGTAGAGTTGGATTCATTATTAAGTAATGGAGGGAATATGGCGTGTGCATAAATCGACCCAGAACAGACCGTCCTGGATAATGGAGGCCAGTGAGCGAGGACACCAGCACAACTGTGACTTAGGGGAGAATATTTTTGATAGGCTCTTATTGCTACGATATTTAGTGCAAAAGAACAACTTTTCATCCACTGGACAAATGCAAGCGTTGTCTGTGAGGACATGGATGGATCCAGCTTTACAGCGGTTTGTTAAAGTTTATCATTTCAAAATGCTGAAACCTGTGCAGTGCAGTTCAGGTGTCACAGGAAAGTTTTGAATGTGTGATTGTTGCAGATGCATGTAATCTTCTATATAAATCCTTTTTTTACATCTAAAACCAGTGACAAACATGAAAGAAGACCTCGTTTTACAGGAACAAGGCTGTCCAAATTGTAAAGGATAACTGGTGAAGGTGCCCCCAGGGTAGATATTTATTTTATACTCTATCCATCCATCATCTCTACACCTTAATCCTCACTAGGGTCATGGGGGGCGGAGCCTATCCCAGCTGACTCAGGGTGAAGGCAGGTTCACCTGGACAGGTAACCAGTCTATCACAGGGCTACACTTAGAGACAGACAACCAAGCACACTCACATTCACACCTACGGACAATTTACAATCACCAATTAACCTCAGCATGTTTCTGGACTGTGGGAGGAAGCCGGAGAACCCGGAGAGAACCCACGCTGCACGGGGAGAACATGGAGACTCCATGCAGGAAGATCCCGGGTGTCCTCACCGGGACGTGAACCGGTGACCTTCTAGCTGCGAGGCGACGGTGCTAGCCACTTGCAGCCCTATTATACGCCAATCAAAGATCAATTTGACAGGATTTATTTCTTTGATGAGGGTAAAAGCTGGTTTGAATCCCGTGTCATGGACTTCATAGTCACCAGATCTGAACTCAGTTGAACATACATGAGGAGTTTACTGACCGATGTATCAGCTCCTTCCACCATTTTCATGAAAACATAAAATCAGGAAACACAGCTCATTACTTTTCCAAGTCTGTTCATGCTGCGTATTTTTCCTTCTTATTTGTCACCAATCTTTATTTCTCTATATTTCTAAAAACAAATATGTGTGTGTGCATGTATTGATTGATTTTGCTAAAGCGTGAGTATTCGGCTGCTTATTGGGTTCATTTCATGTCAACATTCCCTAAAGACAGCCGACGTGTCGACACATGCGACACCAGATTTTCATTCTCAGGAATCCACTGGAGTCTCGGTGACGCTCTCCTCATGGGAGAACGTATATCGTTCTCTTCACTATGACTCAGCGCACAGTGTTGGTGAACTACTTGGTGTTTTTTAAGCATTCTTACTTGTTATTGCAGCATTTATCAATCGCTGTAGTTCTTAAAGGAGAATTTAAAGGGATTATTAGCTCAGTAAATGTAAGACTACAAACACATCCTCTGGTTTTTCTCTCAGAAGCTCAAAATTGGAACAGACGAGTGCTGATATGTTTGTAGGTGGCAGCTTTTGAGGGCCTGGCCTAGATGTGTGTTTGAGCAGAGAAGGAACATGTATTATTGCATTTCCTCTGAAGAGGATGATTCTTGTTTTATGCCACACAAGGCTTTAGAGAATTTTAACAAAACAAGGAGTTAATGTGCGACTCAGACTCATGTAGATGGACGTAGAGTGGGACGAACCTACAGGATTGTTAAGATATGGTTTAAAAATCTGATCCGTTCCAGTTAATTCCTTATTGTTTTCTGAGGTATGAGTGGTCACATTGATTAGATGATACCTGTGGGAGTCGTACTGTGAGTAATGACGGGACAAAGCTTGGATTTCTCACATTCTGCTCGTCACAGATCCACTGGGGCTCAACGTGTCGCTGAAACACGATTCAGGTCCGTGCAGCATTTCAAATCTAAAAGAAATATTCCTTACCCCATCTGGCTCAATGACAGATTTTATTTTAGCACCAAAAGCTAGACACAGGGCAAAAGACACGGATGTGGAAGAAAAAGAAAAAACAGCATGATTTGGATGTACACTTGGATTTGCAGTAAGATGGTCAGTGGGTATTTGAAATTGCAGCGATTATAATAGTTCATTTGTGTGATTTAAAGCTCCTATGTAAAGACCAACATCTTTCCTAAACCCTCTCCTACTTGAACCGGCGTTTTACACTCTGAGCGGGCGGCGAACGCCACAAGATAAATATATTCTCCGTTTCTAAGCCACAATAAGAAATAAACATTCTTGGTCACATCTGGGTAAAGAATCCAATTTTGCAAATTTGGGCCAACAGTCATCTTCAGTTTAAAATAATCAAGAGAATTAAATATTCTTCTTTACATATATACACAGCTGTGCTGTGAACATGTATTCACTTATAAACATATAAAAATACTTGTCAACTAGTTTGATAAGAAAATAATGTATAAAAGTAGAGTAGAAACATTTAATCAAGTCCATTACTTCCATCATCTGATTTTCTTGCTGTTTTTATATTACAAGATGACGATATGAAAAACAAACTGCGGTACTTCATTTGAAAGCCTGAACAGAAGTACAGAAGTGGAAAGGGAAAGCAGAACATCGTTTTGTGTCTGTGGCGGTGACGGTAGCTCCACAGGTGGCAGGTCCAGTGAGTTCATGTCCCATTGGAGACGGCGGCGTGTCTTACGACATCTTAACGCTTCCATTTGTCTCGGTTCTCCAACTGGCAGACCGTCGGGATAAAAGTTGTGGTACAGAATAATTATCGAGGACACAAAACAAATACATTGCCACTGTGTTACTGGAATGGTGAGACAGTTACTGGATCTATGCTGCAGACTAAGTGTTGGACAGAAACGATGCGTCACATTGGAATGATCTGAACTGAACTGAGCTCTGAAAGCATCTCGACTCGCAACAGATAGATTCGTCGAAAACTGGATGTAGAGCAAAACAGCGTTCAGTGTTTTCCATCTGAAATCATGTTAGTTTTTTTCAAAGCTACACGACGTGCTACCAATAATCCTGTCTCTAGTGCTTCTTAGAAATCCAAACGACAAACGTGCGGCGTCCAATGTCGACTGAACCGCCGCCTTCGAGGAAAGAAATGTTTTCGTTACTTTGAGGAGATGGTATAGAATAAGAATCATTCAATCTATAAGACTTTAACAAAACAAAAAAGAAACTCTAATACAGTAGACACTCCATATTTGGCAATTGAAATGAAAGCAGGAACCACAGAAAAGGTAAAAGAATCCACTGCAGAATGCCAGAAACTTCTATCATTGTAGTTTTAAGGGCTGTCTAGGCATTATATTTATATACATACTTATATATTTAATTTCATATATGTAAAACCAAACTCAACCTCACACACTGTACTGTGGTGATTTAATAGGTCATTAGAAATACACTTTGAAAATCACAACAAATGTCACATATGTACAGTAGCAGATTAGCACATGGGAGTAAAGGTGGATATGGCACGACATACACAAAGCTTCGTAAGATAATCTCTCTGCTCTGCTCAGACACTGGAAACTAAAGAAAGTCATTAACATTCTGGATATATAGTTTTCATTCAATCTCGGTAGCAAGTACAAATGTCACTACAAGGCAAGAGAAGTCCTTCAGAGTACAAAACATTAATTTGTCAGGCTGATTTAGAAGGCAATGTTTAGTGTTGGGACTCTCTCGTGTGGATTAGATTACGGCTGAAGGTAGAGTGGTGTTAAAATTTGGCATTGTCAGTTGTCCATAGCGATGTCCTGGGGACGGCGGTTCCCGGTCAGAGTATCTCAGAAAAGGCCGTCTGAAGTCATGCACGTGGAGAAGGCAGCGGTCAGTCATCCACGGAGGATGTGATGTCAGGCAGAGTGGGTGGGGCGGTCGAGTAGCTGCATGAGTTACAGTGATAAGGCCGACTCAGACGATCACACAATGGCAGCCGCTCTTGTCTTTCTCTTTTCTTGTAGGTTCTGGCGACGGTGGACATTCCTGTTCTTGGAATTTCCTGGGAGTCAGGAGAAAGCAAAACTGTCACCGGACTGCACGCTTTTCTTTTTTTCATTGAATGCAATCTGATTGAAAGTGTGGCCCTGCGATGGACTGGCGACCTGTCCAGGGTGTCCCCTGCCTTCGCCCTAAGTCGGCTGGGATAGGCTCCAGCCCCCCCGCGACCCTAATGAGGATTAAGCGGTGTATAGAAAATGGATGGATGAATCTGATTGACCAGAAGCAGATTTTTCCACATCCATCTTTTCCTATAACTCGGATTCCCCTCCGTCCTCATGCAGGCTGCTCTGGAAGCTATTTACATAAAATTAGCATTATTCATGACCACATTCTCCGATAATTTGGAATGCTACCCAATGAATAATGCTAATTTCCTTACGCCGCATCTTTACCACGAGGAATGGCAGCAGCTGGAGACACGAGGAGCAGCCCGTGAACCGGAACGAAGGCAGAAGACCTGCTGCTGCTGCAGAATGGTCAGATCTGGTCCGAGTTACTTTTCACTTACAGCAAAAGCAATTATTTTAAAAAATAGCCACAGGTCGCTAGCTTAGTCTCAGCGCCGCTTACAGCTAAAAAATTCAAATAATTTGGAGAGCCTGAGGAGATGAAGCAAAGCAGGAACCCCGGCATCACCACAATCCAGCCAGAAGTCATTTTCAAATGTTGTTATTTAACAAACAGAAGTGATAAACAGAAAACTCTGTTTCCATCATTGTTTTTGAAGGGCTTAAAACCTCAGACATTTAGTTCTCTGACATTTCTGTATGAATCACAATATTTGAATCCAGATGTTGTGACAGCTGTGGGGCTCTTTGCTCACGTTGTCGATCAAATCTGACCAAACTACCCTCACACAGTGGTGATGATGCTTGATTTTAGAGTATCTAACTTCCAATAGTTGGTGATTTAAACCCTTCAGCGCTCGTGTGCTGCCGGGGTGCGCTGAGTTCTGAGCATCTGATGTTACAGCAGAACATATTAAACCTTCACCGTACTCTGCATCATAGAAATGTCAGACTGTTTGTCTGCTTTAAAAACATCACACATGAGAACAAAATGCACACGACACACTCACAAAGCACCCACCTGATTACTCTAACCAGCTCGTGGAAAGCTTGGTCTACGTTCATTCGGATTTTGGCTGAAGCCTCCATATATGTGACCTTTAATTGTCTGGCCAACTGCTGACCCTCCTCCTGGGTTACCTGAGACAAAAGGAAGAAGTGAATCATGAGCAACGGAATTTAAGCTGAACGAACAGTCCCTCTGAACAAACCAGGTGTTTCTCTTCTGACAGGTAGAGGAGTAACAAATGTCGTACTGATGTAAAATGTGTGTTTGTCGGGACATGTTCCTCTCAGTCAAGCTGCTAACTCAACTAAACTTGTATGTTAAGTCCGAACATTTAAGGCTTTGTGCTGCAGTTTAGGCGACTCTCAGCCCCAGCGTCTGACAGGCTGCTTCTGTCGGAGCTTTTCCTCCTGCTCAGTGGAGAACTGTTGGGTTAATCTCTGTGACATCGTAAGGTCTTGGCCTCACCATGTAAAGCACCCTGAGATGACTTGTTATGATTTGGCTCTATTAGGCTTGTCACAATTATTGCTGACTGCAATTATTTGAGCCGGCTGCAACCATTTTGCATAATCATGTGGAAACCTTTTTCATCCGACCGTAATAAAACAGCTGAAACGTCAAGTTTCAATCACTGTTTTCTTGTAGTTCTCCACCTTCTGCACCTGCTTCTTCTGCTGTGGTTTAACATCCATTCTTCATCTCTACGCGCTTAATTTCTAAAACTCAAACAATTGCATTTAAAAGAGCGCCTATTGATTTTAACATCATGGATTTGCAAAGCCAAACACTGCAGCGGTGCTGTGAGGACATTCTGATTTTAAGCCAAATTCAAACAGAGTCAAATTACTTTAGGAGGCAATTTGTTGGGTTTGCAGCAAAAAGGCAGAAGTCAAATTAGTTAATACCGCGAGTCCAAAACTAACAGAGGTACAAAATGAACAGGGACAAAAAAACAGTTCAGTTGTTAATTATTAGTTTGGCAATTAATCATCAGCTAAAATTTAATGATCGGCCCACGGTGCCATTTGAACAGAACTGGATTGAATTGGATTGTGTGTTCACTAATGATCGTGGCAGGAACAAACACTCACAAACCAAAGACAAACTAAATACACACGACGAAAAGCAGCAGCAGAACCTGAGTGGCCACATGACTCAGTACACACTGCAAACCACAAGTTCCAGTTTTTACAGTGAACGTGATCATTAAAAACACTAAAATATATTATATTATCACATATATACATACATACACACGGTATATATAACATACTATGTTATTTCCAATTTAGCTCCATCAAACCGCTCAACAAAAAGAAAATGACAGTATTAAATATTTTCAGAACCTGTCCTCTGACCAGCCATCCTCCAGAACCCAGCGTCTACAGCGTGGAGCTCCTTCCGTTTCATTATTTAGTGCGTTGCGGGGACAATATTGTCCGTCCACACCGAAACCGAAGCAATTTAATTAGTATGTAGAATGCATCTGGGACACTGCGGAAATCTGCTTTCACCCTCTCTGTGACACAGCTGGGCACATAATCTGGGACTGATGACTGCAAAAATAAATTAGGCCCAAAGCCAGACGGTATACGGTCGCGAAGAACACGTTAAATGTAAAACGTAAGTCGGAACAGGCTGGCTGACATACGGCTCTCTGATTCAGTCGATATCATTAACATGGGGACCGATCGATAAAAGCCTGCTAAGAATTCCATTCACTTACAGTCTGAGTAATTATGTTTAAGCTAATTATTGAGCTACCGTCTGGGTGTATATGTGTCATATGCAGCAAGTTATTATCACGACAACGCTGGTCAGAGTATCTCACGTACACAATGTTATGGAAGATTGAAGAAGGTCGAAAGTAGTAATAATCAACATCAGTTTGAGTCACAAAAGGCTTGAAATGCTAAAAGCTGAGATCAGTGGATCAAAATCACTGATATCAATTCGCTGTATGTGCCTGCAGGATTACTTTCCACCTTTAGGGGGCGGTGTGGGTTCACTGGAGAAAATGACTGTGCACCGACAGCCAGAAAATTCATCATTTCATCACACTCCCTCCATCCTATCCTCCTGACACCACGCTTCTCTACAGCCTCTTTTATTCTCTCGCTCACATCCTGTCGTAGCGCGGCAGCTCTCTGCAGCTGCAGCGCTTCCACTTTCAAGTATGCAAATATGAATCCTCAAGACTGGCTGATATTATCTCTTAAAAATGATCAAACCGGGGCGTGTGTTTGTCAAGTCGGTGGGTTCAGATCTCTGCAATCTGTTGGACTTACTTGTCTCTGTAGCTCCAGATCGGCTTTGTTTCCTACGAGGATCATAGGGAACTCATCTCTGTCTTTGACTCGGAGAATCTGTCTTTGGAATTTGTAGATTTCTTCAAAGCTGCAAATCACATTACATGGCGTTATGCGGCGTCCTCTGAACAAACAGGTTATGTAATGTTTGCCTTATGTGTGGATGCATACATTCGTCTGGTAATGTACATGCGTCAGGCCTCCGAGCAATGTGACCCCCCACCCACCCACCGACCACCACCCACACGGACCGAGCCATCGCCTAGAAGTTGGGCTCATCACACTGAACATGGCAGCAAAGAGAAGAAAAGGTCAGCCGCACTATTACAGAAACCTAAAACGTGGTGATCTGAGGCTCAGACCTGACTGCCGTCCCGCTACAATACAGACATTTTCAGCCAAATCGGAAATAAAAATGTCAGTTTGGGGGTAAAAAAAAAAGAGGCAGAATGCAACCACAAAAGCCAGGGCGGCATTCCAGCCTCGGGCCCACAGACAGCTTGGTGAGCGCATAGTAAATCTGGAAAGACTTGACTAATATAAATGGAGGAAGGAAAGACTGTTTACAACATAAACACTGGGAGGGGGCTGTGGGTGCAGGGGAATGCAGCTCAGTGCGCTGCTGGCCGGCGACACAAAGACAAGGAGGACGGGCAGCGACAGATAAGACCACGAGAAGAACATGATGCAGCTTAGAATGAAAACTAGCTGAAAGGTAACTGAGGCAAAATAACAGACATTTTTTTAGCCATGTACTGTCGAGAAGATGTTTTTAAAAATCACTTATTATTTTCTGACATTTTGCCTTTATTTGGTGCTATCACTAAAGACAGAGTCAGGAGATGATGACACGTGTTTCTGTGATTTAAATCAGCTCCACTGAAGAACAACGGCGGCCTGCATCTCATGGAACCGGCCCACCGCTAGCTGCTCACTCTCTGTACTTTCATTGAAGCTACCTGAGTTTGCACATCAATCGCACATCTGTTGTACTTCTGACAAAGCAGCAGCAAGTTGAACGCACTACACCCACACTTGCTGTTACCACGGTTACCATAGGTGTCACCAAATCAGCCAGGAATAAAAAAAAAAAAAGAGAAGCCATAATTCTTTTAGGTTTAAATCATCCCAGCGTAGAGTAAGACGACGACGTTAAACGGAAATACAGCGCACGGTGTTCTACGTTTTTTTTCCGTGTTTTGCATCTTAATGACTCGACTTTAACGTAAGCAGTGATTAAAATGAAGTTCTGTGAGTTTAAACGATGTTTAGCTGCACAGCATGAGTGTGACTCACCCACCGGTGAGTCAGTGGGCTGTAAGAGGTTAAAGGACCGTTTGTGCGTCACATTGTTGTCAGTGCACACAAGCATACATGTTGTCAGTGCACACAAGCTGAAATGAAAAAGTCCTCGCAAGCCATAGGATACTTTCAAGTGCCTGAAGTGTTACATGCATCTAAAGATATCTCCGTGCTCGCCTACATGCTATTGTTTAAATAGCACACGGGCTTAAAATAGAAAGCAAAGGCACGTGAAAAAAAAAAAGGTGCATTCAAGAGAACAGGATAAGGGAGGACGTGTTGAGAACAAAAGAAAATGACAACAAGAACAACGGCGGGGTCCGGAAGCACGAGCAGCAACAAGTGAGAGTATCGCTGCGAGATTTATGGTCTCAGTCGAGTCGGAGGCAGAGGAGGAGAGAGAGAGAGAGCGTGCGATTGTGAACAGTAAACAAAGATGTGCAAACACCAGAGAGCCGACAGAGGAGTGAGCTGTGGGTTGTGCACATGGTGAAAACTGTCACTTACCTTCCTCTGTCGGTGACGGAGAAGACGAGCAGGAAGCCCTCCCCTGTCCTCATGTATTGTTCTCTCATGGCTCCAAACTCTTCCTGTCCAGCCGTGTCGAGGACTGCAGAGCACGAACACACCGACACACAGTCACTTGCAGCAAAATAAACTTTTCAAATCAATTCCTCAAGTGCAACGTTAACCACAACAGAAATGTACAGACGGCGTAGTTTGTGTGACTCTGAGCACGTGCAGGTCGTGTTTGTTCAGCAAAGTGCACTTACTGTCAAGCCTGGCCGCCCTTTCGTCAATCACACACTGCTTGGTGTAGGAGTCCTCAATCGTGGGGTCATAGTCGGTGACAAAGTACGACTGCAAGAGAGACAGAGCAGAAACTGTAAATATCTTCCCTCCACATGTTGATAGTAAATTGGGGAATCATATCCGGTTCATGCACAAGTTGTGTCATCATGACAAACAGAGAATCATCTTTGCAGTGAAGAAACAGACACACGTTACTGTTCATACTATTAGGAAACGGAGCAACCTCGGAGTTAAATTGCACGTTAGACGACTAAATGCTTCTTGTTTGTGCTCCGAGGTGTTCCTGGAGCGGTTCTGCTGCCATCCGCTATTTAATTTTTGCAGCCGTGCAACGCGTGATCTTCAGCACAACACTCAGGATTTTAGTCTTCTGATCTGCTTTATTTTGTCACTTTTTAGGCATTAGCATGCCTACGTATTACGGCTACTACGGGTTTGTACATGGATCAGCTGAATGTACAATAGCTGCCGCTCTGTCGCGGTGTTGTAGGTGAAAACAGCACCGGCAGCCTGTCTGACCTCTACCTTTACTAGCACACTGCAGACGGGAGGTCAACACGGCGTCTGCAGACACCTGCGCAAAAAATGTGAAGTAAATATCCCCCCACGCTGCTTAGGTTTCCGCAGCAGGCCGGCGTTCACGCTAATAACACATTTACAAGACGTCACAACAGTCCCACACAACAGCTCCGATTCTTTCATTCTCGGGGCCGATCGCTGGTCTCTTAGTAACCTAAACTGGAAGGGTGGGGCCAGGGGAGCTGGGAGGAGGAGGAGTCGTGCATTTTTTACATTTTTCCCATGTTTTGTAGTTCTGGCTCTCCTCGGGGACTAGTTAAGTGGTGACAGCTGAGGGGAGTGCTCGGGGTTTGTCAAAGCAACACCCTGAAACACGGAGCCGTCACCAGAACACAAAACCCAGACCAACTTCGCTGTCACTCCGACTGTAAGCCAAATTAAACTTTTACAGTTACAGGCATGTTGTTTGTGCGTGAAGCTGCTGTTTTACGACACAGGCAGCACCGCGTTTATTTGCTGCTGTTTGGCAGCTCAGGGGACAAGACAGAGCCGGCATCGTGTGTCAGATTTAGACAGCGGATAAAGTATTAAAAAAGCAATTCAGCTTCTCATCATTGACCTATACAGTCTGCTGCATATATATATTTTCTTACTTTTAATGTATTTGTACTGTTTTTTTGATGCACTGTATATTATACTGTTTTACTGTTAATGTTGACTTTTAAGCCGGTATTACCAACAAAATGCCGTTATGTGAACGGTGAGAACTAACTGCATCATGACAATAAAGATTCTTGACTTGACTATACGTTGGCTGATAAAAACCAAATAACTGTGCTACCAAAGGTGTGTTCAGAGCTACTGCTAGCAAGGAAAACATCACATTTGTGCATTTGAAAAGCTGAGTTTGTCATTTTCTGCTTGTAAAATTACATTAAAAACACTGAACACCTTCAACACAGTGTTCTGTTGATCAACCAATCACAGCAGCTCTATTTAAAACTCCTGCTCAGTAATTATCTTGGTCCATATCCACAAATTTGCAGAATCAGGGAAGTCTTTACGTCGCCGACTCGTATAGGATAATCAGATCTGTTTAGCTCAGAAATCCTGTGCTCGTGATGCTCTCCTTCAGGTTTGGGGATGTTTCTAATTTGCTGTGTCTGACATCCTCTGCATACAAATGCCTGTTTCCCACCTGCAGCTCTGTGTTGTTGCAGGAGCTGCAGGTAATCTCTCCCTCACACTCTGCTGTCACTCTGCAGCATGCGAGCATGCAGGCCTGTGTCACATCCATTCACCACTGTTCAATAATTCATCAGTATTACTGTGCATCCTAGAATGCGCTTCACTGCACTCACTGCTGGTGTGCCTTCAGACGACCAGACAAGAGACAGAAAGAGAGAGAGGGAGGAAAAAAATAAGCTGCTGGTGTTTCTTGTCCCCTCCCTCCACCACTACCACTCTCCCAGCCACAGCTTCAGCACGTGACCTCTGCCTCCCATCAACCTCTTATTCCTATTCTGTCAACCTCGGGCAGCCGCATTGAGCACCGCACTCCTCTGGCTATCCCTCCCCTCCCTCCACATGCACGGCTAGCGTAGCTGCTGCGCTCTGCTCTGGCTGGGCTGATTGTCTCAGAGCCGTTTCCTGTGATAGATGAGGCTGTTTTGCAGTGCCAGCAGCACCAGCGCCAGCTCTAACAGGGCTGTAGCCCAGCCTGGCTGCGTTTCAGCTGGGCGGCGGCGGCAGAGTGATGGTCTAGGTGAGGGAGTACAACATGACTCAGGAGGACTACCAATAACTGTGAGACACGAGCCAGCCTGAGTCATGTCCAGTAATATGACCTATAAATCCTTATATTGGACCATGACTTCATCGGATGTAAGCGGCTCCTTAAAACAGGAGGAATCTGCTGCGTGTGTCGGAGGAGAGAAGCTCCGGCGTTCAGCAGCAGGGCAGGGCCTCAAGGTGCTGCAGCTCATCTTCATCTTAATCATCAGTTCATCTATACTCATCATTTTGGACCACTGTGTTCTATTTGCATTGCACTTCATTTTGTCTACAAGTCCAAAATCCACAGATATGTTGAGGTTATAATGAGAAAAACCAGAAATCCTCTCATTTGAGAAGCTGAAAGCAGAAATCACGACGCTACTGCTTCTAAAACTACAACAAAATCAGCGTAAATGCAACCTGTGTGCAACCAGCACAGCTATGATGTCAGTGTCTTTGTGTTGTCTGAGAGACTCTATCGAAGGCACATACCGAGGAGGCAGATTCCTGGACGCACTTCCATAAAAACGCTACCATGAGGAGACACTCAGGTGTGCTCAGAAACTTCCCGACATGTGCCTAAATGTCCTCCACTGATCAGACTGCAGAGCAAGCAGCTGAGGTGTTCATACCAGAAAATGTTCGGCGGAGCTAAATTACTATTTAAACGGAGCCAACTTGCAGTATAACTTACGTAACTCCGGCTCGTGGAGCTAGGAATGATGCTAAAAAAACAAAAACAAACTCCAGCTCCACTTAGGCAATCATCAGACCAGTGCTGACATGACCACCGTGTGGGTGTGTGCATCTGGGAGCCGTAAACCAGGATTATTAACATCTCTGGATTTTCACCTCCAGTCAGCAGCAGTCAGAGTCAAACACAGGCTCTTCTAAAGTTAACTATCAAACTAAGGTGTAGCACAGAAGAAAATCAGCACGTTGGATGCAGAGAGCACGAGTTGGTAAGAACAAAGGAGCGACGGAAAACAATGAGTGAACCCGGCAGAACCCGGAGCTGCAGCACAGTTTAGATGTTGGTGGCAAGGTGGGTCAGGCCACACTCGGCCCCGGTCAGCCCTGCAGGAAGGAAACTCCACCTCTGCTACAGGCAGCTGGCCGGGCCGAGCCTTCGGGTGGCGGTGATGTCACAGATGACATGTTCCCCCGGCCCGCCTACCGACCGAGGTCCAAACCTGTCACTCAGTTCCCCCTCCAGCATTCCAGCAGCTATACATCCCGACCACACCGCGAAAACATTAGAGGCCTGTGTCTGCCATGAATAACAGGGCCGGCGGACGGGTTCTGAGCCGCAGCCCGGCTCTTTGTGCTGGATGCTACAGACAGACTGTCTCCTGGGATGAAATCACAAAGAAGAGTGAAGGAACCGGAGCTGCAGAGGAAGATTTAAGATCAATTTTATTTTTGATTACCCCCAGAAAGAGTGAAAAACGAGCCCAATTTCAATGTCTTCAAACTACTTATTTTGTTAATCCATCCAACGACAATTAATTCTTCAAAGTAAAGCAAACGAGAACAGAGACAAGCAAGAAGTTAAAGCGAGCAATCGGCTGTTTTGTTTGCTAAATGACTTTTATTAAAAGTGTTGCTCAAATTTCCGCGGATTAACTTCTCACAGCTACAGGAAACACAAGAAAACTGAGAAATATGTCGCAAGACTGCTTTTATTTTGCAATTCCGCGTTTAAAAAGGCTCTAAAGACGAGCTGAGCCGAACAAATCTTTCGGCTACGCGAGCCACGAAAATAGCATCAAATCAGTGCGTAGGTGTGTTTGTCTTCTAAGCTGCCCTTTTTAGCATAAGAACCGAACGCCGAAACACCTGGTCAGGTTTCCGCTCGGTAACAAGTCAAGACATAAAGCAATAAATCCTTGCTGCTACAACCGCCGGCTGCCAGCCTCAAGGAAAGCAAGCATGGGTGATATGTGTAGGCGTGTAATCAACATCATGCTTGCACTATGCACCCACTTCCTCTCCACACAAACAGCTTTACTAACACTAAATATAGATCCTTTTCCATCTTCTGTCGGTTATCCTACTTGTTTGGTTCGAGCCGCCTCTGTGACTGTTAACCGATACACCGTCATTATCCACGCAGGGCACAAAACCGGCGATTTAGCCTCAGCCAAGATAAAAACTGAGATTTTCACACACACACACAAAAAAAAAGGTCATTACCAAACACATTGTACCAACACAAATGATGGTAAATGGTGCGCCTGCCTACTAGACTGTCATAATGAGGAAGAACGCTGAGCTAAAACAAATAGTCATCAACACAGTTGGGAGTTAATTACCTTCTGCATATGGCCCCGAGCCCAAGGAAAATCCACAGACCTTGACTCGAAAATCATCACCCGTAGTTATTCTTTAATTAAAAGGAAAAATGTAGATTGAATACCATTAAATTGTGTTATTCTGGGAAAAATTCTGTTTCCGTCTGCACATTTACAGTATTCCCCGACCGCTCCATCGCCCGCACCGGCGCGCCACAGCCGGTTACGATATCGTCCTCTGCTAAAGCTGGTACGTACTAAAAGAACCGTCACATGTAACGAGCTTTATCACCGGTTCCACGTTTCAGGACCGGCTTCACCATAACTTCACTTGACCTCTCTTGACCCCAGATCCGTCACTGCAGCTCACCTTTTCCGCAAAATGTGAAAACGTGCAAAAATAGCTCTGCACGGCAAAGTGGGCGTGAAAACGAGCTGCAAGTGGTTTCGTGTCTTTTGCAAAATGACATGAAGAGAGTGAGCAGCAACAGCGCACGTTTTCAACACTTGTGTCAGCGCAGGAGAGACGGTTTGATCTGAGAGCAAGCTCAGTGTTTCTGTTTGCACCGGGGTCTGAGGGAAACGGCATCTCGGTTCCGTCTACACCCTGTATGTATAGCGGAAGCTGACTGAGGTCATCTCAGACGTGCTCTCCTGCCCATTCATGTAATGACATCTGAAAGTGTCTGAATGAAGTCACTAATTGTACTAAGTTTGATCTGATAGCATTCCCACACAGCGTGCCACCGCAGTGACGTACTTCCAGATGTTCGTAGGAGTTTTTCTTCTGAGTTTATTAAATACCTGCAGCATCAAACAGCAGCAGGAACCACATGAGCATCTCCACAGCAAAATAGCTGCGTGCATTTACGCACATGGTGGCTCGGTGGTTAGCAGTTTGCCTCACAGCTAGAAGGTCCCGGTGAGGACACCCGGGATCTTTCTGCGTCTCCATGTTCTCCCCATGCAGCGTGGGTTCTCTCCGGGTTCTCCAGCTTCCTCCCACAGTCCACAAACATGCTGAGGTTAATTGGTGATTGTAAATTGTCCGTAGGTGTGAATGTGAGTGTGCTTGGTTGTCTGTCTCTAAGTGTAGCCCTGTGATAGACTGGTTACCTGTCCAGGTGAACCTGCCTTCACCCTGAGTCAGCTGGGATAGGCTCCACCCCCCATGACCCTAGTGAGGATTAAGCGGTGTAGAGATAATGGATGGAAGGAAAATGAATTTACTACAAAGAAAAACAAATGTAAAAATGTCAATCAATAATCTCAGCTGCTTAAATCCTGCCTCTAGTCTGAAAACTGTCGATTATAGTTTTTGTTTATGGCTCCAAAGTGGCATTTTGGAAAAACTCTTAGAATCTGGCTCTGTTTTACTGTAGTTTATTACAGTAAGTGCACAGATCATCGTTATTTGAAGTCATGAAACTCCTTCTTCACACACGGTCCAGTTGTACCTATGATATCATCAGCAGGAGCCAGCACTCTCTCACAACCGAGCGTTCGCTTTACGTCACCAAACCGGCCCTCGTTCTACGTTCTGCTGACAGAGCGGATACAAACCGCTCCGAGACATCAGCGCCGAGCAGCAGGACGGGAGCGGCCGCTACACGGTGGTGGTGTTGGCGGGGAGGGGAGGCTGCCCTCCAGCTGACAGGTGAAACATGCCATTTGTAAGGCTTGTTCAGTGGGCCACGGCCAAGTGCTGCAATTTCAATTAAGGACACAAACTCCAGGCCAGACAGGCCGGAGCCTGCCAAGTCGCACCCTCAGCTCGACAACAGCATGTGACAGACTGTGTTGATCCGCTTCTGATAGCACATCACGGCATGACAAGACTATAGACTGTACGTGAACACATCAGAATGCTGAAGGTTTGCTGATATTTCATTTCAATTTTGTTCCTCAAATACCATCAACTAGGTCACAACACTCACGCACCAAAACAGAGCAGCGTGGGCCAGTAATCTAAGAAAAGAGAAATGTGAATGGGGGCATCTGTGCATCACTTCCTGTCTCTAAACCATGCGAGTCTAACCTCTGCGGAACCTCTGGGGTTGGACCGTGAGCAGCTGCCTGTAATCACAACAGCCACTATCAGGGTTTAATGTTAAACAGATGGAAGCCAAGACCAGCTCCTCTGCACCTTCACGCCGCCGCTATCGCCCCAGACTTTCACACAAGCGACACAGGAATTGGCGCGAGGAGCATTGTTTCGTCGAGCGCTTAAAGTGAGAAATAGGGGAAAAAAAATAAGACAGAATGAAAAGGTTTGAGGGGGAGGGAGGCTGTAGGCTACATGGAGAGGGAGCGCGAGAGAAAAAGAGGGGGAGGGAAAGGCTTTAACTTCCTGTGGAAACACCCACTTTTCCCATGAGCTCATACAAACCAGAAAGGTCACTTATTCAATACCTAATACACACGGAGAGAAAGAAAGCACACAATGTGTCCGCCGCCTTAAAGGGCCACTGGGGAGCGTTCTGTTCGAGCTGGGAAAGCTTGAAGACGCTGCGCACTGCTGCAGAGAAGTTTTTTAACTCAAAGCCGAGCGACGCATCCACAGGAGCAACACTTACAGTCAGAGAATGCAGTCAAGGTACAGCACCGAAAACCTGGAACCACGCCGAATTAAATGAACCCGTGCACATCACTCGTACGAGCACTCTTCCTCCTAATGCGCAACAGATCAATAGCCTTTTCCTTTAATCATTTCCTTGTTCTTAAATGCCAGCAGACCAGTGAATCTCTGCCACACTAGACAAACCCTTGGCGTAGCGCTCGCATCCATCCAGCGCCGCGCTCTTACTGGAAATGCAGATCCGGCCGCTTCGAGTCAGAGGATAATTCAATTTTTAACACGAGCAGCAGAAATAACGGCCAAATCTATAAAACATGAGGTCAAAGTTGTTTCAGGAAACATATTTCAGGTTTTTCATCCGGCCTTGCAAATCAATGAGGGACAATCCCGATATCTTTGGACTTTGGGGTGATTAAGAGGAACGTCCAAAAAGAAAAGCTCTCACTGGCTGCTATCTGGTTCTCGGTTCTTTTTTAATTCTGCATGGACTCGACCGCGTTTTCATTATGGATGTTGTGTTTTTACGGCCTTGGGACGGCAACACGTCTTTAATATTAGAATCTGTGGTGTTCCAGAACCTCTAATAATGATCAATATTTAACATTTACAAGAGATAGATATGAAATATTTCTACAGTTTTTTTGGATTACATCTCATGTGGATGCTGTTATTTATGGAGCAGTGAGAGCGCCAAATTACAAAAAAAAATAAATCAATAAAAGAATAATAAAGTAGAAGTGGGAATAAAAAGAAGAATAAATAAAATATATTACAATAAATACAAAAATAATAATGTGGCAATATAAAGCACTATTAATCAAAAATGAATCCATAAAAGAAAAGGCTGATAAAAGTAGAAATATAAAGATAAATAAATAAAATAATTAAAAAATAATATTTATTTAAATAAAATAAATAAAAAATAATGTTTATTTATTTTATTATTATTTTGTTTATTTTTGATTTATTTATGTATTTATTTATTATTATTATTTCTCAGAATTATTTTTATTTTTGTGTTTATTTTTATTTTTTATTTTAGAAAAACGAGATTCCTCCTGCACACATTTTTCTGAGCATATTTCCTTTGCTTTTAAAGCCACATTGGACAGCTGTGTACTCTCATATTTGCTTGTATGTTGCCAACATCAACTTAAAAATGTAAAGAGCTCATATGCATTCTGTTACCTTAAATGTCCTTTTAGTGACAATGTTTGGATGTCATAATAATGACAATCTTGCACACGTTATTCAAACAATAATTAGAGCAGAACTGGTTGTGAGTTAAAACCTCATTTTAGCACTTATTTAAAGTGACATCAGCGTCCAGATTGTCTGCTGTAAATGTTAAGACTTCAGCTTCTATATGCAAAATAATCACCTCCTCTAATGTCCCAGAGATATGGACTCATCACACACAGCACAGAAACAGTGATACTCACGTTTAAGACGCTGAAATAGGAAGAAGGTCAACATTTTAAATACAACTGAAATGATGAATAATCTTGCAAAGCTTCTCCCTGGTTCGCTCTACTGCCCTTAAAGAGGCTTCACATGCAGCTTTTCAGGACAACTGCAGGATCGTAACGAACATTTCTGATGTGTTTACTGTCACTTGTTTAACGTATATCGCTCTGAACCGGTCCTGTTGTGTCGTTCATCATCACTCCTGATGTTTGTGGCAGTGAAACATCATTTTAACAGACAGCAGTAATAACAGCCAAAACAACTATTTATCTTTTCATACATTTATATTTTCATCGTTTGCCATTTTTAGCCAAGCAGCCATTAATCAACCGAAAGCCACTTGGCCGTATCGCCGCCGTGTTGGACACAGCGGCGTTATTATGATAAAAACAAGTGGTGCTGAACGGCCCCACCGGCGCTCAAGGCTTCAGAGTCCGGGACAGCACTCATGCAGAGAATAAAGCTCAGAATGAAAGTCCCCCCAAGTAGGCCAGCTCCTGGTGCAGTCACCCCCCTGCTCTCTGCTAACCTCTCTGGCATTAAGACTTCAATCACTTCGCTAAATATCAACGTGTGCTGGACTCTGAACACTTTTGAACCCGCTCAAAGGCGCAGAATCAAAGAGGTGCCATTTAAAGGCCTTTTCTTCCACCAGATCACTGGGCTCAAAGGCGACTGTTTGCTCTTTAGTGGGCACACTACAAACTCTTTCTTTATTTCATATAAGAGTCAATAATTTACAATCTCACACACTGATTAAACAGAACATAACAAAGATGTTGGAGCTGATCATGTGACGCCGCTGAAGTTCCCTTTTCCTATATTAAGCCTGCCCTGAGCTCAGACATTGATGGATCATTGATTCAGTTTTTTTTCTTTGGCCTTTTGTTGTTTTGCTGGAAGGAACAGAAAATAAAGCCTTATTTGAAACGGAGTCTCTCTCTAAAAAGACACGGTCCGTCCCCCTGACTGCATTTTGCTCTGGTGGATCTTCATCAATGCCTTCTTTTGTGGAGGTGGGAAAACCTAGGCCCACATGACGCTGCTTCAAAATCCACAAATGTGACGGGATAGATGTCATCATACGACTGTAATCACTCAGAAATGAAGCTGTGTCATGTTGATATGAGCTTCATGTAGCTCGATAATGAGGAACGCAACATAAAGCAGATCCAGTAGAAGACAAACAGTGGACACAGGAAGCTCCGACTAGACCAACATTTAAAACACTCAGTGTGTTGTGATATACTGGGACTCTAAAGCCTCGCTGGAAGCCACTGACTCAGACAGTATTGTGCTTGCATATGCTTTTTGTTCATTCTGGGCTTTTTTTTTTCAATTCTTCTTCCTCTGCTTGTCTTTGTGCAGAAGTAGCGGCGCACATGTTCTCATCGACAAAGCAGCACTGTGACGCCTCAGCGAGAGGACACCAGCGACTGCAGCGGACAGAGAAACTACTGTGCCACTTTCAAAAACCCATACAAAGTCATTCAGCGGAGTGTGGCTCGCAGTCCATGGTTTTCGGGAAAACCGTATGACCGGCCAGATAACGGGACGCTGATCGGTGCTGGAAACACAGAACAGTCCAGAGTTTGTTCACCAATTAAGACACGAATCATGTCAACAGAAAACTGCCCTTAATTGTTCTACAGTACGACGCCACAAATAGCATTTTTCTACTAACTTTAAACTTGTCTCCCTGACACCTCTAAGGAGATTTAACTGCATCTACTGGGATGAATTCGTCTTCTTCTCCCCTCCTCTGCTCTGCTACAACTGCTGAGTGTGTGTTTCTGCTGGTGTACTCTGCTGCAGACTATAATTCTTAGCATGGGGTGATATGTCAGAGGAAATGGGGCCACTCACTGGCATCATGTCAGACACAGCAGCACTACTGTTGTGTGCTTTTAAGCCAGCAGTCCCACAACACAGGCAGCAGAAATGTTATTACTCCAGCAGGCAAGTCCTCATAAATAAGTCCTAATGGACGCTGTCGTCTCCTCTCCCCGCCGCGGTTCCTCCCTGCTCATCTTGTCACCAGCACCGCTGCGTCATAATCAACAATCACGCATGTCACAATAACAGCTTCTTGGAAGTTGCGAATGGATGTCAGCGAGACGGTACGGTGTTGCATGTCAGCAGCGACAGTCGTAGCACAGGAGACGCTGCAACAAGATATCAGGACCAAGTGCTTAGCAGAAGAGCAAGAGTGAATGTCGCTGTGCTGCTCTGTGGCGACGCCATCGTCAGAACATCCATCAGAAATGTTTAGAGGGAATCACGCCAAAGTGCAGGGAAGCTGTTAAAGTTACAACTTATACCTTCAAATAAACATCCAAAACTATTATTTCCATCATTAACCCTGTTCAGGACTTTCCATAC